>NW_020957293.1:0-10769 GCF_003031625.1 Empidonax traillii | reverse complement strand
TCGCTCAGCTTCAGCCCCCTTCCAAAAAAATAGCACAGGGGCTGAAGCTTGGTCCTGCTCCTAGTGCATCCTCTGGGATGCATCAAACTCTGGGGAGTTTGATGGTGCTTCTCAGACCTTGTACACTAGCACTGGGCTCTTTTGCAGCAGAGGTTGAGGCTGCTCTGCTGTACTGCTCACAGCCCCAACCACCCAGAGCTCCAGGAGAGGGACAGAGCAGAAAAGTTCATGTCTAAAGCTTAGAAACCTGGATCCTCCTGCTTCTCCCTGTCCAGTGGGAGGGTTATGTAGGGCAGCCTTGCATGCAACAACCCTCTCCAACGCCTTTCTTTTTTCCATGGGCAGTCTTTTCCTGGCACGCAGGCCTGTGGTCAGGCAGTTGAGCGTGGGTAGCTTTAACCTATGATACGTGTTTAAAAAGCATAAGCATGGACTGTAAAATGGAAAATGCAATGTGTTTTTACCAAATTGAATAGCCTGGGTGTCTTGATAGTACATGAGATTATTATGCCTAGCTTATAGGAATAATTACACTATCAGTGACCACGACTAAGAAGGTCAGACCCTTTCCACTCATCTCTCAGTTTAGTGTTATCTTTTTCATGCAGCTTATGTTGGTACTTAAGTAATACATACAATGCAATTAGCAGGGAATGGCCCTGAGTTTTAAGATGAGAAGTAGGGAAACAAGGTGAGATTTCTCTAGTATACACTTGACTATTAGCTAATTAGCTCCTGTTGTATCATTAATATCAGATACAGGTCTCAGGAAATGAAGGCTAGCCAACACCAAAAACAGACCACTCAGGGTTAATTGACATACAGACTATGCTATCTGCAAAATTTTCTGTCTGTTCTTATAATGATTTGTCTTACAAAGTGCTGATAATGTCAGGTGTTACAGAAACTATGAGGGCATTCTACATTTTTTTTATTTATTTTAAAGAATGAGGCAAACCCTCTGCTATTAACTGATAATTCTAGTTAACTGAAATACTCCAGAATGAGAATGCAAAGAATAAACTGATTCTAAGAGCTCATTGATCACGTTGCACTTTTTTTTTTCAGACAAACTGGTGTGTAAAGGCTGGGCTTTAACCATAGTAAGTGCTATATAATACTGTGTGCTCTGAAACATCATGTACTACATTGATCAACTGAGATCCCCACAATGAAGGTGTTTGTGTATCAGTTCCTTTCTGTATAACAGAGATACTATCATCCCCTCAACTCACAAAGAGTGCAATGAAAATTAATTTTTTTTGCAATACACCCAGGTACTAGTGTAATGAAATTCTCATCCTAACCACTCCAACTTGCTGTAATATCTGATTCTTTTCGCCCTTACCTATTCTGATTTTGATTTTAGAATTCACCCCTTTAAAAAAAGGCTCTTGTTCAGAAGTCCTTACAAAAATTAAGAATAAAAGTGTTGTCCAATATCAAACAATTCTTTTATGCAGAATAAAGTTTTCCACTTTCAGCTTAATTAACCATTTCTTGTAAATGAAATGAACATGTTATATCCATTTTAAGTGATATGAGAACTTCCATCTTTTTTAAAAAAACCTTGTTCTCCTTTTCTACTGTACAGCAAATGTAACTGTTAAATCCCACTTGACGGCAACTTCCACCCCCCCACTCCGAAATATACTAAAAATGGCCCCAGCTGAGTAGCTTGCCCTGCTCTGTAATAAAAAAAGCCCCTGTGAATCAGTTCAGCTGAGACATTTAAACAGGATCCTGCTTCAGGTGAGAAGCCTTTGGGGATTGCTTTTGGATTAACTCATAGGAGAGTGTCTATTTTGTCACTTGAGGGCTACTGTGGCCTGACCAAAGGAGGACAAGAAAAGGCTTATTATTTTCTTCTTCCCCCTTCTCTCTTTCTCTGCAGCTGTAGCTGTACTATTTTTTTCCATTTATTCTGTGGAGAAAAGGTCTGGCTAAATGGACTGGCTCTGGCATTTATTGTCCTGTGCTCGTTAAGGCCTATAACAAATCTCAGGTGGAATGAATCAAAACGATCAGTTTGGGAGGAAATATGTCACCTTTTCTCACCTTGCGATGGCTGGAAAAAGTTAGGGGATCAGTTTAATTCCAACTTATAAATAGATTTTTTTCTTTGTTTTGTATTTTTTTTAATGGAAATTGAGTTTTAGTATTGTTTCTCAAGGGGCTCTAAAGTTTTGATCGCTGTCTTTACCAGTAACACTCAGCTATATCATGAGTTGTTAATTAACAGTGTATGTCAGCTGAAAGAGATCTTTCTTTTTTTCATTGCTTTTTAACCCCTGTATAGGAGAGGTGCCTTCCATGTGATGGGTAGTCAGAGCAGACCGTGCCCTCTACAGGCGAGAGCCAAGGGGGAGATGGGAGAAAGCTGGAAAGAGGCCTCCTATGGCTGCTCTCAGCATCCGGAAAGTACAACTACAAGTAGTCAAGTGCTTTGCCTCACTGCTCTCATAATGTTTCTGATGCTCTTTCAAAGGCTAAAGCAGCAGTGCAGAGGTAAGGCTAATAAGTCATTAACAGAAAATAGCTTCTTTAGTAGAACAGAAAGGGAGCAAGGAAGAGGTTGTGACTCTGTCTGGACTGGGTTGTAACTGCAGTAAAATTACTACAGCAAATAGGCACCCTTTCTTAAAGACACTTTTTGCATTTATTTGTTTATTTGTATAAAACTGTTTTCAGTTTGGAGTGTTTGCACAGTTGCCATGCAGGCTTCTGACTAATTCTGACTAACAATTCTGACTAATTGTTAAATTGGTATGCTGGGGAGATGTGAAATTTCACACTGTATTTTCAACTTGATCCATAATGTTCCAATTATGATAATAACTAATTAAGAAGATGTGGAATTAAAATGCATTCTTATGTAGGAAGACAAAAACAAGAACACAGTAGCAAACTAGAAAAAAAATATACAGTGAAAAATGCTACCCCTTAACATCCTATCTCTATAAACTGCTTTCGAAATACAAGAGATAAATCTGGGTTTTGGAAAGTCAGCTTAGAGAACAGCTGTGCATTAAGAGATGTCTAAGCTCCTTTCTCTGCAGAAGCAATTAGAAGCCTTTCCCGTGAAGGTAATGCCATTAATAAAGATATAGTAGATTTGAAAGGCTAGATCTAGAAAAAGAAGTGCATTGCATCTATGCAGCTGCCTTAATCAAGGCACTTGTTGATCAAAGAAACGTTCACAAGGCAGAATTCCCAAAGCTGGGAATTAACGTCTTTTTGGATCATAGGGATTTTAACTGTTCTCATTCCCTTTAATGCAAAGAAACATAAAGATGGCTATTCTTTAGTTCATTTGTATACCCATACAAAATGTATTTGCTATGTAGAATGTATATATGTATAGATTCTCATAGTTACTTGTATGCATCAATATGCACAATATTCAAGCAAGAGTCTTCACCCCCGGGTCTCCTTATCTAACTCATGACTCCTTCCTGCAGAAGACCTCTCCCATCACTCAGGGTTTTGATGGATTTCTTTCCCCTTCTGTGCTTGTTTTGTTCTCCTTCCCCAAGTGTATGCAGTGGGTGATGAAGTCTAAAATGAAGGATATGCATTGCTTTCTGAATACACTTTTGTGGAAAACTGACAATGAGAGGATGCTTGCTTACTCTCCATAATAAAATTTTCTCCTTACTGTTCTTTATTTCGGATGTATAATGCTACTGCCTATTACAATTTGTTTTGCAGATAGATTGTTTTGGGTAATGAAACTTTATATCCCTATAAATTAAGTGAATTAAATATATATATATTATACCTAGGGTCAAAAGGGGTGTTTTCTGCTGAGATATGTGTATTGTGTAGTAGTGATGGAAATTTTTATTTAGCAGATTCCTTTTCTAGTAATGAAAGGGTCACTGGTATATATTACACCTTCTTAGGAGGTCTCTTCCAAGATTATTTCTGCAGAGGTATTGTGAAACACAAACTTATTGCTAAGGGAAAAATGGAACATACAGAACACATGAAAACAGTTTCTCTGTATTATTGTTTACAGGAAGGTGCAACCTTTATTTCTTTTCAAGGATAAAAAGGTCCAACAAGGTTCAACAAGTCAGCAAATAAAGTGTTGCAGTGCATGTCTTCCCATATTCTGGCAAGGGCATCTCAGATCTCTGAATTACTGTATTGCTGTGTTGCAGCAGCCCCCTTGTTTTTGTTGCCCAAAGGCAGGGTTGCACTAGACCCTATTAGGCATGCAGGCAAGCTGGAATCTTCTTTTTTTTTTTTTTCCCTAGTGGTTTCAATTTTAGCTTCTGAGCTCTTGAGAAAATACTAGTGTCTCTAAGTTCTTGGCAGCATATTGTATGTCATGTCACCCACTTGTACCTGTTGTGCTACAGTCTACTTTCCACAGGAGTGTTTCTTCAGCCTAACAGACTGATGACTGACATAATTAAATATGTACGTGTTGGTATAATTATTTGGTCCCACTGTTTCAAGATCACTTTGATAAAATGACAACTTCATTGGAAAGAAAAGATGGAGTTAAAAAAAAAAAAGACCAGTTGTTTTATTGTCTTGATTTAAAGTCTGTGGATCCACAGTCAGAAACAAAAAAATAACCCAATATATCTTGAGAGATGTTGTCAGAGAGTGATTACTTCTGCGCTTCTGAAAATTGAGGGCCTGCCACATGAATCCAAGGGGTTACTGATGTCAGCAAACTTGTCTCTGAGCCCCCTCAGAGAACACAGGGAATGTAAGCTGGGAACACGTGTTGCCGCTGTTGCAAGGTTGCCCCTCTGGAGGCTGGGATGGAGTTTAGGTAGAAGCTAAGCAGCAAGCATGAGATTTTTCCTACCAGGCAGTTGGGCATTTTGAAGATGCTAGCTCTAAAAATCAAACTCCTTGTTTCAGGTGATGAACAATTCATAAAATTGAGTATCAAATATCTGCCTGTGATAGTGATCTGTTTACGCTAATATGGTTTTTTTCTACAGCCAAAGGAAATAAAGTGCTAGAAAGTCACAGCTTTTACTAATCTGTATTTAAACCTGAACTCATCTATCAATTGGTACAGAAGCACCTTAACTCTTCTGCTATGTCATGTCATGCTAAGATGCCAATAATTAATATGTCCTTTTCTTGTCACTTTGAAAAGGCAGACCACGCCAGGAACAATAGATAGCCTTGCATCTACTGCTGATGCTCCTGCTAAAATACTATGCCCATTTTTAAGGTGTGATGCCTTTGTCTGTGTTCTAGCAAACACATACTAAAACATGCCTCTGATGGTAAGTATGCGTGCAGATAGAAACCTGTGAAATAAACCATGATGATTTTTTTTATCACTGGCCTGTGAAAGACTACTTAAGCTGGAGAATATCCAACCATTAATTAATGCAGATACCTCCATTTCAGTAAGTGCCAGAGCTGCTGATCCCTTCCCCACTCCTTCATCAACTTCTTGCTGTAGGGAGGTAAATGTTTTGAACTGCTCTACACCCTTCAGGTTCTACAGTGGCTTAATTATATAGGAGAGTTGGAGAGAGTGAATTACTTTTCAATAGTACATGATTTCAAACCTGTGAAGTTGCATCTCTCAAGATTTAATATGCGTTTTCAGAGCTCTCTGAACTGGCTTGAATTATGGCTATGAATGTATCTTGTGTGAGCATCCATATTCAATATACTAGAATAAGAGTCCTTCCCCAGTCTAAATGCAAAACCTGGATCTTGAGTGAACGTGACTCTTGGGACAATCTCTCTGCAAGCTACAAAACTATTGGTGGAATAACTGCTAGCCTTTCTTTAGACTCTGCTCAGATACTTTGTCTGTTGATAGGTAACTGCAAAAAGTCTGTAAGTCAATATAGAAATATTTAGCATTAAAAATTCTGTTATCAACTAGACTTAATTAGTACAGTGAGTGATCTCAGTGGAGCTCTCTAGGTTTTCACATTGTGAAAATTTTGCCCTTGGGTGGTGGATCTGGGTTTTCCCGTGGCTTTCTCAATTTCATCTCTCTTTTCCTTCAGAAAACATAGCTTGCTTCACCTCCTCAGTACCTGTCTACTGTTTATTAACAGTAACGTGAAAAATGAATAGCATAAGGATCGAATTACTTTGAGTAATCAAGAAAGCTAATTATGAATTTTTATATATTCTTTTAAGAGTAATTAGCCATTGGAATAAAAATGCCTGGAGAAAAAAATAGATTTTCCTTCACTTAATATCTTTAAATCTGGATATGTGTTTTACTGCTCAAGCAAAACCTAATTTTGATGTAGACATCTCTAGGTTAGATTTTAACACCTACTCTAATAAAGACATTTATATTAACTCCTCTTAGCTAGTGAACTTAGAATTATCAGTGATAATATTTTTTTCCTTTTGATTTGAAGGGAACCAATGGATTGCACTTTTGGAGCGGAATTAAATGCTTTTTCCTATTCTGATGAAAATAGTTGTCAGAAAGGTGAAGTTGTCTACTGTAATCAACAAAAACTTGAATGAACAATTATCTGAACTAAAAATTCAATGATACTTAGGAAGAAGTATCATGTGAGATAACTTTGGCTAACACAGGAGCCTTTCCTGAGCTTGGGAACCAGAGGCATCATAACGAACTCTGAATTACGTTTTGCAATTCAGAAAGGATGATTTAAATGTGTTGCCTTGATGAAATATTTTAGCATCCCTGGGCCTTATCTGGCAAATACATTTTTATTATTGCTATGCAATCCTGTTCATCAGTAGCTGTTCATCTGATAGCTAAGATGGGGTGATGGGCATTTTAAAGATATTTGGTGTTTGTTCCAGTAGAAAAAGACGCAAAATCTCCTTTGTGTCATGTCAGCACTGCCCTGTGTCATGCTGTCACTTCACTATTTCATGTGCTGTTGACCTCTCTGAGAGAAGGCAGAGGAGGTTCTGTGTTGAAATTCCCCGTGTCCTTTGGTCTGTGTCAGTGCTGTGACAGCTGTGTGGAGACCAAGGACTTGGGGAGTAGATCTTGAGCTACAGGGTGCAAAAATGATTTAAAGCTTTCCTTCTGAACACAAAGTGTTACCCTGCATGTTTCTATCCAGCAATGCCGTCAGGTTTGGGGTGATTATTTTTGTGCTTCTTTTCAATACGGAATACTGTCTGCTACTGAAAGAACTGTGTTAAGGAAATTTTTGGTTTATCACATGCTTAGGTGATAACATCTGTGTTAGACGTGGTTCTCTATTGACTGGTAGACTAATATCTGAATGTATCAGCTAAGAGTGAAATAAATCCAAGCCCTGTAAATGCATATTTAGTGAGACTGTACAAATATTCCAACTCCTAAGTGATAAACTGGAGCAACCTCAGGAAGAAGCCGAGCGTACTTTGGCAGAAGGGGCATAGCAAACCCCTAGAGCCCTCTTCCTTTTTGATACCGTTCATTGCAGCAGAGAATTATCTCAAGTGCAATGTAGATACCCACGGATGAAGCAGCTTGCTGCTGAACACAAGCATTTACTACAAAGCTGGTTCTTCCCTGCCCCATGCATCTCAGTTGCAGACATAAAGCACCTCCCAAAACCAATCCCGCCTGCTTTGGTCTCTAACACAAATGAAATTTCTGTAAGGCAAATAAAAAAATAAGGTGCTTTGCTTTTGCCAACTGTTCGTTGCAGAAGATTTCCAAGGCCCTGAAAAGACAGTCTGATAATAAATAGCTGAGAAATTACTTTTAGAATGTAGTCTACACAAACTCTGTCTAATTGCAGAAGAAAATAAACCAGGACTCTGCTCAGAAGAGCTTGGTTTCTGTTGTGATATGATAGTGTATAGTAATTCTACTAATGTGGACTGTAGTTACAACCTGTGCAGCTCCTGGAAATGAGGGTAGGGCTCAGCAGAAAGATGACAAGGATCTGTTACCAGCCTTCCCCTTTTCTCATAACCATCTTTGGATTGCTGATACTGAGGGTGTTTATTATTACTAATGCTTCTGCAAGCACACGTAATTCTGACAACACACACCAGTGATGTATGGGTAGAGTGATTACAGGAAGAAGCAAGAAATGCTGTAGGCTTGCATCTCCCATGCCCAGCCTCCTCGCATGTGCAGGGCTGCCTTGCAGCCTCCCAGCACCCTGATGCTGACAGTCTGTCTGCCAGCGTCCATCTGAGTCTGTTTTAAGTGGCCTTGTGTTTCTGGAGATCTGACGGATGGCCTCTGGCTGTGCCAGGGGTCATGCTTGAGGCAGCGCTGTTGTACAGTCTCCAAGTTTGGTCTCTGGGAGAGCCCTGGGGAAGTCTGATATGATAAAGATGCAAGTTAAATTTTTTTTTTTTTTTTAACCTCCTTGGAGAATCCTGGGAATCAGCTTGCTCTGGGAAGTCCAGGAATGACTGACATTGCTTCAGAAGAGACTTCTGTTCAAAGTGGGAGGGCTTCTAGGCTCACCATGATGCTTCCGGGCTGCTCTTGGGTAAATTCAGAGTGAGATAGCTTAGGATGGCTTACCCTGACGTGAACTTGCTCTCATGGATCAGTGCTTCATCCAGGGCTCTGCATCTGACACCACAACTGTTCACTTAGGTTTTCTCTGCTAAACTGCCTTGCACTGGTCTCATCGCAGAAGCGGAGTGGGCATATCCAGATTTACCTATTATGGGCTCGTTAATGGGCACAGGTACTTCCAGACCTCTTGTGTGTCCTGATGGCTTCTGTGGATAGATAAAAATGAAACTGGTCAGTAGCTGCCAATACAAAACATTGTACTGGGAAAAAAACCAAGCTCGACTCAATTCTTATTTTCCAACTCCTAGTAATACTTTCAAAGACTTTTGTACCCTTACTTCAACTTGTTCAGTTTGTATGGTGGGACATTTCCAACCCATTAGCATGTGAGACTACCTGGTGATCTCATCCTCCTCAGCTGACTTTCTTTCATGCCGTTTCTTACCCAAGTAGCAGATCAAGAACAGTAAAATCATGGGAATTTTACTTTTTACTGCTACTTTAATCCAACCAATTCAAAATTGTCTGTCACAGTACTATTTTAAACATATATTGTTTCTTGCTTCATTACATTCAAAAAACCTTTGCCAAGATGAGGCAACTTAAAACACAGGTACGAATAAGATCCACATGCAGAACCTGGAGCTCAGGACCCTTGTTTGTGCTTGTAACCACAAATCACGCTGCAGCCATTTGCACCCATCAGCTCAGTTTCGTAAAGGTGAAATGGAGTGTAAATGGGTTAAGTGAAATACAGGTCTGTCTCCTCCGTGCTTGAAATAACAATAGAAGTGGTTGTCTGCATTTTCTATAGGTACACTTGCTCTCGTTTATATTCTGGTATTGACTTGGTGATCTTTGGCAATTGATGCTCTGCTTTGCTAAAAAGATGAAATACAAAAATGCCCTGTCAAGTGTCATCTGATTTACTTCATGAATGAAGACAAGCCATAGGCTTTATGAAAAGCAGAGTATTGAGCAGAATGAATCTCAAGGATAGATATTCATTTGTTTTGTGAATTTTATATCTAAATCATAAATAAGGCATAACAATTCAGGTCTCCCTTCCGCATTAATCTGATATGGCTTTGAAACACTCCTGATTGTTATGATCATTCCCTTCCCCCCCACCCCTCTCGTGGCTACGAGAACACTGGCTGTATAGCTCTTTGCGCTGTGCAATTATCTAGTGGCTTTAATCGCTGCACTCTTAAAATAGTTTACCATGAATTGACACATACGGTGATTACTTGCTTAGGTGGTAAACCCATATGCAGCTACAAAAAATATTTGCTGCTGTTTATGAGTGCTTAAGTGTATGCAGCTATTGACAGGGTATTATGCACATACTACCACTGATGTTTATTCTATTCCTTTGTAATTAAGTCCCGCAATTATTTTAATTAGTACTACCTTTGCAATAGCTTTCTGCATACCACAGATATTCATAACAAACACATATAGATAGTTCTCTGGAAAAAAAAATAAGGACACGAGCTTTCAGCAAAGCAAGTGACTTGAAAGGAATTATGGAAACACCTTTTTTTTTTTTTTTATAACTAATCTACAGCAATGTGTGCAACGCTTGACTGTTAACAGATGTGAAGATTAAAAAGAAAATGGAGGCACATGGTCCGACCCTGCTCATCGTGAGCTGGCATCTGCAAGAATTTTTTTCTTTTTTTAACATGGATAAAGCCGTAGATAGAAGCAGCAGCTACTCAAAATTATTTAAAGTTAGTTGAACAATGAAGTTCATAGGGACAGGAATGGCTTTAGGTGCTAAAGTATGATTGGTACTTGGAATTGTTTAACGTTTGGGGGCGGGGGCAGCACTAACACAGCATTAATTTGAAAAAGAAGATAGAAGCAAAAGGCAAGACATTTAGTCCAACTTCTGTATTTGCAAGTCAGAATGCAAAGCAGCTCTCTTACTTTGATCAGGAATGGTAAGGGATACCAGGACTATGTTTTTCCTGCTCCTTTCAGGCAGGCGCAATGGATGCTTCAGTGGACTGGGCTGAAGGGCTGTTGTTATGGGTAAAAATTGTGCAAACTCTGAAGCCACCATCACCTTCTGTGACCTGCAGCAGAAGCCAAAGACAGGTTTGGCTCAGAGAACCTCAAATGTCAGGGAAAACCGAAGGAAGGCATGTCATCTCTTGCTCCTTCTAAGCACCAGCTGACTCAGCCCAACTGGTACAGTACTGGAGGCACCAAGAATAATCTCAGTTATTTAAGTTATTCTTGTATAGACTGGGGAAGGCCATGTATAATGTAATCATGCTGTGGATTTAAAAAC
>NW_020957292.1:37160-38762 GCF_003031625.1 Empidonax traillii | reverse complement strand
ACATCCTCCCCCTGTCCCTTCCCCACTCCCCTCCCTCCCCCTCCGTACCTTTGCTGTCACACTTCCCAAACCCAGGGCTGTAGCTGTAGCTGTAGCTCCGGTCCAGCTGCCCCCCTGTGTTAAGGGGGCAGGTTTGGGGTCCCCCCTGCTTCATCATCCTCCAGCATTAAAGTTCTCCGCCCACCCCACCCTGCCCCAGTCCTTTTCCAGTGGATCCCGAGCAGGGAGGGGACCCAGGTGCCCACCCCACTCTGGCCAAGGTCTCCCTGGCTCCCTTGGAGCTGCCCCCCACCACCCTCCTTACCCCTGGGGCCCGGGGCTGATGCCCCGAGGTGCTTCCAGTCAGGGGGCAGCGTGGCATTGCCTTCAGGGCCGTAGGGTCTCTCCAGGCCAGGGAAGAGCTGTGGGCCGTGCACCTGGAGCCCAAACAGGGGACAGGGTGGCCTCGAGGGTGGTGGCAGTGGCCTGTGCCACACTGTGCCGGCCCGTGCCACACCGTCCTGCCCCTTGCCCTACCTTGAGGGAGCTGGCTCTGTCCTGGGGGCCGGGGGGCAGCGGCGGGCACTGGGACAGCGTGTGGTAGCTGGGGTTGGAGTAGTAGTGTGCGTGGTGGCTCGGTGGCACATCTGGAGGGGACAGGAGTCAGCAAGAGGGGGCCACCAGGGCTGGGGTCACCCAGCACCTGCACCCAGCAGCCTGCAGCGCTGCTGCCCCGGGCTCACCTGGCACCATGTAATCGGAGGTGTCCGTCTGTCCTGCCGTGTAGGCCACGGCCAGGTGCCGGCTCTCCTTGCCCTTCTGCCGGTGGCGGTAGCACAGGGCCACGACCACCACGGCCACCAGCAGCGCCGCCAGGGCCACCAGGCTCAGCACCACCCCCAGGGAGCTGTAGGCTGCAGGGGGGGCTGGCACAATGGTGTAGGGCTGCTCAGGGGTCCCTATGGGGTGGGGAGGAATATCAGTCCCTATGGGGTGGGGTAGGGACCCCAGGGACCCCCCCCGGCTCTGCCCCCCACTCACCAGCCTCGCAGTGGGGCCCAGTTGTGCCAGGGGGGCAGGGACACGTGCCGGTGGCGGGGTGGCAGGTGGCATTGTGGGGACAGTGGCAGAGTTGGTCACACTGGAGCCCGAAGGTCCCGGGGGCACAGGCTGGGGACACAGGGGGTGGGGGAGACAGAGCCATACTGGGGCCACAGCTCCATACTGGGGCAATACGGCTCCGTACTGGGACCATATAGCTCCATACTGGGGCTGTTCAGCCACTGGGTGCCCTGGATCATGGATGTCCACAGGGGCCCATATGGTCCCATGCTGCCCAGTCTGGAGCTGGTAGGTCACCAGTGGGGTGACCCCCCTCTCTCACCCCCCCCAGGCCCCCCAGGCTGGATGGGAGGGTGCAGACCCGCAGTGAGAGGGTCTCCGTGCCAGGCTCTACCTTCTTCGCAGAGCGTCCCTCTCCAGCCAGCTGGGCAGTGGCAGGTCCCCTCAGCAGGGTGACACGTCCCCCCATGGTGGCACAGGCAGGGCTGGGCACAGGCATCCCCCCAGGAGCCAGGGGCGCAGGCTGGAGGAGGGGACAAGGGATGGGGTCAGCCTTGTTCC
>NW_020957292.1:12063-31869 GCF_003031625.1 Empidonax traillii | reverse complement strand
CGGGGGGCAGAGGCAGGCGCCGGTGGAGGCATTGCAGGGGGCCTGGTGGTGGCAGGGACAGGGCAGGTGACAGCCCTGCCCGTAGGTGCCAGGGGGGCACGGCTGGTGGCACAGAGGGTCGGCGAAGCCGGGGGGGCAGGAGCAGACCCCGGTCAGGGGGTCACAGGGGGCCCCGTGGTGGCAGTTGCAGCGTTTCCCACAGCCCGGCCCCCACGACTGCTCGTCACACTCTGCAAGGGAGAGATCAGTGGTACCTCCCCATCCCATCACCCCCCATCCCATCCTCATCCTACCTCCATCCCATCCCATACATATCCCATCCCAGTCTCCCCACCCAATGCCATTCTCAGCCCACCCCCACCTTCGTCCCATCTCCATTCCCACTCCATGCACACCCCACCCCAGTCCCCCCATTCCAATTCCAACCCCATCTCATTCTCCATCCCCTCCCATTCTCCATCCCCAGCCCGTCACAAACCCATTCTCCATGCCCATCCCATCCCCATCCCACTCTCCATCCACGTCCTATCCCCATCCCATCCCATTCTCCATCCCCATCCCATCCCATCCCATCCCGTTCCGTCCCATCCCGTCCTCCATTCCCATTCCATCCCATTCTCCATCCCCATCCCATTCCCTGTCCCCACTGTATTTCCCATCCCTGCCACCATCTCCATCCCAATCTCACCTCCATCCCACCCCGAACTCCATCCATGTCCCCATCATCCCATTAACCCCCGAGGTGTCCCGCTGCCCCTACCCAGCCCTCCAGCTGAACCCACTGCCCACTGTGCCATCCCCAGCCGTGGTGCCCCCTCGGTGCTGCCCCCCTTGCCGGTCCCTCACCGCTGGAGCAGTCAGTGCCACGCCAGCCCGGCTCGCACTGGCACAGCTCGGGAGCCACACACCGGCCGTGGACACACTCCTGGCTGCAGCGAGCTGGGGGGGAAACAACGGGCAGGGAGTGTCCCCAGGCAGCTCTGGGGACACCCTGCAGCAGGACACAGATCCCCCCAGCCCCCCCAGCCCCACTCACGGACACAGGAGTCCCGGCTCTCGTAGTAGCCCAGGCAGCACTGGTAGCGCCGCCGGTAGTCGGTGCGGATGGCCTGGCGGTACTCGGTGCGGTACACGACCCTGTGGTGGCACCGGCACGGTGGGACCATGGCCCTCCAGCCCCCCATGGCCCCGGGGACACCCTGCACTGGGACAGACCCCTTAAAACCCTCCATGGCCCCAGAGACACCCTGCACTGGGACAGACCCCTAAAACCCTCCATGGCCCTGGGGACACCCTGAAATGGGACAGCCCCCCTAAAACCCTCCATGGCCCTGGGGACACCCTGAAATGGGACAGACCCCTTAAAACCCTCCATGGCCCCAGAGACACCCTGCAGTGGGACAGCCCCCCCTTCACCACCCCCTGCCCAAGGGGACAGGTCCCTTCCAGCCCCCATCCATCCCCCCCTCCATGGCCTCAGGGACACTGCGTGCTGGGACAGCCCCCCCTCCAGCCCACTCATGACCACGGGGACAGGCCCCTTCAGCCCCCCTGTGGCTCTGGGGACACACTGCACTGGATCATCCCTTCTCCGGTCCTGCATGGCCTTGGGGACAATCTGCACAGGGACAGACCCCCCTCCATGTCCTTGGGGACACCCTCTCGTGGGTCTGTGCCCCTCCAGCCCTCCCAATATCCTTGGAGACAACCTGCAGTGGGATAGCCCCTCTCCAGCCCCCCATAGCCTGGGGGACAGCCCCCTTCCAGCCCCTCATGCCCTCGGGGACATTGTGTGGTCCCCAGAGGGCTGTGGGGAGCCGGGGCTGCTCCCACCTGTGCTGCGGGCAGGGCAGGGAGGAGCCCAGCCCGCCGGGACAGGGCTCGCTGGAGGACACGACGTGGGGTTTGGTGTAGGATTCCTTCACTGCCGCCGTGAAGCTGCGGATGGAGCAGGGGTAGGGGGGGATGCGGGGTGAACAGCAGGTCCTGCGAGGCCCCACCGCTGTCCCCGTGCCCTCTCCCAGTGCCCCCAGCCCTACCTCTCCCAGTAGCTGCAGACGTTGGGGTCGCTGGGGCGGAGGGCAGCCAGGAAGGCGGCGTGCACCGCCAGCACCGCGGCCCTCAGCAGCATCCTGCGCGGAGAGAGACCACGGCTGCACCCTCTGCCTCCGCACATTCCCGCTCCACACCCACCGCCCCCGGCCCCCGGCTCTGGATCCGACCTCCCCGCGGGGCTGGCTTCGCATTCCTCCATCCCGAAAAACGGCCCCGGCCCCGCTACTCCCCCCACTGTGCCAAGGGGAAACTGAGGCACTCAGCAGCCCGGGTGGCCCCCTCCCAGCATCCCCAGACACGCCGGGGCGCATCCCCAACCTTTCCTGCGGGACCCCATCCCGGGGTGCTGCCCGAGGTGGGAGCCCGGGGTGGGGTTTGGCACGGCGGCTCCAGCCCCTGGCGCGGCGCCGGACGGCCCCGCTTCAACCCGTTTTGTGTTTATTCCCAGTTGTGCTTCCTGGATCCAACGGCTTCTTGCTCAACCCGGAGAGGGTCTGGCTTTGCCGGGGCGGCTCCGGGATCGTTGCCAGCTCGGGGGGCCCGGCTGGGAGGGCCGGCGAGCCCCCCTGAGCCCCCCGTGCTGGGGGTGCTGTTTACCGGGACGGGTGTTAACGGGGCTGGGGCTGCCGAGTGCCAGGGAGGAAACAGAGGTTTCCTGGTGAGCACAGCTGGATTTACGGTGGTTTCCTTACTGCTCCGGCCGTGGGACACCCCAAAGGTGCTGCCCCGGCAGCCCCCTGAGTTCATCCTCCCCCTCACCGGAGCCCGCGCTGCGTTTTGGGGCCAGAGCATCCGGTTTTGGGTGGAAAAACGGTTTAGTGGGAAAGTTTCCCCCCATTTCCCTTCGGCTCCCGGCAGCGAGGAATTAATTGCTCATCCGCTGCCAAAATTCCCTCCCCTGGACCCTGGCAGGGGGGAAGTGCCAGGGGGAACCCCAGGCCCTCCCAGTGGCCCCACTGCCATCCTCATCCTCAGCTCCAGGAATGGAGGTGGGTGGGGGGTGGGGGGTCCCAGAACTGCTGGGAACAACAGGAACCACTGGGAGATTCTGGCAGGAAAAGCGAGGAATCATCAAAACATGCTGGCGGGCCCCATCTGCTCCTCATTGGGGGGCCCAGCCGCGGGAAAGAGCCCCCCCATGGAGGCCACAGTGGCGAGAGACCCCCCCAAGACCTGGCACTTCCCTCCCCACGGGTGTCCCTGAGCACCTCCCGGGTGGGATGAGGAGCATCAGCCGCCGGTGACGGGGGTGGAGGGGGCGTGTGGGGTGAGGACAGGGGACCATGGACCAGCCCTGCCCTGTCCCTGCAGGGGACACCGCGCTGGGCTCCCCCCAGCCGTTATCTCTTCCTCCACCACAGCCCGGGGGGGTGACGCGTTTCCTCCGGGACCGCGGACCCGCAGGGATGGGGCTGGGCGAGGGTGAGGGGGGCAGGGGTGCGAGTCGGGGACGTGGGCAGGGACAGGGGGCAGGGGCAGCACTGGGGTCACCACAGGGTGTCGCAGCGCTGTCCCACTCCCCATCCGCCACCGTCCCCTCACCTTGGAACGCGCATCATTGCCAAGCCCCGCACGGTGCTGGGAGCTGTTCCCGCTCCGGCAGCACCTCAGGGCACGCCCCAACCCCCCCAGTCCCACCCCCCGGCCCCCAGGGTGCCCCAGGCTGGGCACGGTGGCACTCACCTGGCCGGGGGCCGCGGTGACAGGCAGGGTGGGGGTGCAGCGGCCCCCACGCGGGGCTGGCCTGGCCGGTGGGCTCGGCCGGCCGGGATGGCGCAGCACGGCCGTCGGAAGCGGAGGGAGGGCCCGGAGCTGCTCTCAGGAAGTTTGGACGTGGAGACGACTACGGAAAAGGGAAAAAAATAAAAAACCCTAATTATTTTTTCTATTTTTTTTTTTCTCCCTTGTCTGTCCAGGAACCAGCGGGGTTTTGGCACAGCAGCATCGCTGGGGCTGCTCACACACGGTGCTGGGTGGGGACTGGTCTGTGGGGACGTCCTGGTGCGACCCCTCAGCTGCAGGATGTCCCTGTCCCGAGGGCTCTGTGGCACCCGTGGGTGCATGCCCTGACCTGGGGTGTCCCACAGGGCTAGGACAGGTGAAGGGAACTCCCAGCCAAGGGGCAGGTGCTTTGTGAGGAGGGGCTGAGGGGACCAGGGTGTCCCTCAGCTTCACAGCACTGGCTGGTGTCGAGGAGCAGAGCCCAGGCTTGTGTCCTGGGCACTCATCCCTGCATGCCAACATCCTGGGCACTCATCCCTACATCCCAACATCTTGGGCACTCATCCTTGCATCCCAACATCCTGGGTACATCATCCCTTCCTCCCAACATCCTGGGCACTCATCCCTGCATCCCAACATCCTGGGCACTCATCCCTGCATCCCAACATCCTGGGTACATCATCCCTTCATCCCAACATCCTGGGCACTCATCCCTGCATCCCAACATCCTGGGCACTCATCCCTACATCCCAACATCCTGGGCACACCATCCCTGCATCCCAACATCCTGGGCACAGCATTCCTACATGCCAACATCCTGGGCACATCATCCCTGCATCCTGGGCACAGCATTCCTACATGCCAACATCCTGGGCACATCATCCCTGCATCCTGGGCACAGCATTCCTACATGCCAACATCCGAGGCACATCATCCCTGCATTCCAGAGACACATTGTCCCTGCATCCCAACATCCCGGGCCATCCTCCCTGCATCCCAACATGCTGGGCAAACATCATCCCCCCATCCTGGGATCCCAGGAAGACATCCTCCCTGCATCCCAGGCACATGTTGTTCCTGCACAACATTCCAGGCACATCGTTCCTGCATCTCAGGTAAATCACCCTCGAATATTCCAGGGACACACCATTCCTGTACCCTGGGCACACACCATACGTGCATCCTGAAATCTCAGGTACACATCATCCCCACATGCTGGGCACACGTGATCCCCACATCCCAGGATCCTGGGATCTCCAGCCATACATCACCCCCAAATCCTGGGATGCCTGGCCTTGCATCACCCCGATATCCCGGGATCCTCAGCCATCCGTCACCTCTGCATCCCTGGACCCTGACCATACATCACAATTATATCCCGAGCTCCTGATCATGTACCTGTATCCCGGGACGCCTATCCACGTGTCACCCCCATCCACGTGTCACCCCCATCCCGGGACCCCCGGCCGGGCAGCTCAGCACCACGTGTGCCCCTGCCCGGCCGCCCCCCGCCCCCCCGCCCCCCGCACACATTAGCGCTGCTCCCGAGGCGCCGTTAATTGCTCTGCTCGTTACAGGAACAGCTCTAATCACTCACAACGATTTTCACGTCCCAGGGCGGCTCAGCTGCCCACCCCCCTCCCCTACCGCCCCCCCCTACTTTGCCCACCCCCTGCTCTCCATTAGGATCAAGCCCACCCGCAGCTGAGGCTCCGCTGTGGCCACCCCAAAACGGCGCTTCCCGGAGCAGGGTTGGGCACCGAGGCCGTGGGGGCTGCGGGCACTGAGGGGTC
This sequence comes from Empidonax traillii, assembly GCF_003031625.1. NCBI lineage: Eukaryota > Metazoa > Chordata > Aves > Passeriformes > Tyrannidae > Empidonax > Empidonax traillii. Next base: position 26,299 of record NW_020957292.1, on the reverse strand, counting down.
CCGGGTTGGGGACATCCGGAACCGGGGACCTGGTGTGGAAGTGACCTTCCCCCCCTGCCCCGCGCCAGAGCTTTTTAAGGTGTCCCCAGGGCGGCGTGGAAATGTTGCTCAGGGACACTTCAGCGGCACTTCAGTGCCGAGATGCCTTTGCAGCCCCCCCGAGAGCCCCCAGAGCCGGAGAGGACGGAGACCCCCGAGTGCACTTCGGTGTGGTGGTGGTGGGGGGGCTGTGCGGGGTCCATCCCTTGCGGGGCCAGGACACAGCTGTATCCACAACTCCGATGCCCCCCCCCATCCATCCACCCCATCCCGGGGGGCGGGAGGAACCCCAAAACACGTCCGGTCCCTTTAGAGGGGTCTTGGGGTCGCTTTAGAGGCTTCTGGCGGGGGTGGGACCTCCTCCCTGCGGTGTCAGGAGCAGGAGGGTGGCTCAGCCGGGGTGAGACCCTCCAGGCAGGACGCGGCCGGAGACCACCCGGCAGAATCGGGGCCGAGATCCCCCAGCTCCGAGGAACGCGGGTTACCGGGGCCAGGCCCCGGTGCCGCTGGGGCGGCAGCTCCGCCTGGGAGCGGAGCCGTTAATTACCTCATTGCCAGAGTCCATTACCGCTCCCCCCGGAGCAGTGAAATGGAGAAACTGCTGCAGGAGGGAGGGAGGGGGGGGAATCCGATCGATCGCGGGGGGAGCCTTAACTCTTCCCTGACCACCCTAAGGGGGAAACTGAGGCACACCCATCCCCACGGGGGAAACAAGCACGGCTGCGGGGAAGCCCTCCCCGTTTTTTTGGGGGTGTGTGGGAGGGGGTGTCACCACCACACTCTGTCCCTTTTGGGGTGTTGGTCTGCGGCAACCTCCAGCATGGGGCTGGAAAACCTCAAGGTTGTAATCTAGTTCCTTCCTCAAATTAGATAAGAGGGAAAAAGGCCATAAATCAACGTGGGCAGCGATTAGAGACCCCAAGGAAGCAGGTGGGGGGCTCTGCCAGCCAGGCTGAGCTGCAGCAGGACCAGACCCTGCCCGTGCCAGCTCCTCACATCCCGGGGCTGGACCCTTGATAAAGATCCAGGGCCTGACAGAGGGGCCTGAGCCCTGGGCTGGGGGCTGGATCCGGCCCCACTGCAGGGTTTTGGGATGGGTTAGAGGTTGGGAGCTGTGGGGCGCTGGGGATGGCTCTGATTTCCTCCAGTTCTTGCTGTGCCACCACATCCAGCCCCGGCCACCCAGCACAGCCACGTGCTCTGCTGGCCCCAAGCCCCCTGGTACCTGCCACAACCCCCCCCACACGCCTCCAGCTGCTCCCACCTTGTGCCGTGCCTCAGTTTCCCCCTCCACGACCCCGCTTTCCTCCTGCTTATCTCGGGTCACGGGGGGTAACAAAGGAGCTGCCAGGGCCCTGGCTGCGCTGCCTAATTATCCAGATGAAATCAATTCAGCTCCATTATGGTCAAATCCAGGTCTCAACCATTACCAAGGCGGCTGGAGAGCCCGAGGAAGGATGATGGAGTGGACGCTACAGGGCATGTGATAACCCCTGGTTGTGATGGGAGGGCGCAGGGAAGGGGGGGATGACACCCTTTGCTCTGTGCTGTGAAGTCCCACCCTCCCCCCGGACCCCTTGGCGAGGTGACTCGGGTGCCCCAGGCCAGGGTATGGCACAAGCATCCCCAAAAATTCCCCCCTGGGCTGAGGGTGAGGACATCACCCCTGCACCCCAGGTGCCTGGGTACACAGCCCTGCACCCCAGGCACACAACCCTGCAGCCTGAGGCCCTGGGCACTCATCATTGCTTCATCCCAGCACACATCATCCCTGCATCCCGGGGTCCTGGCACTCATCCTCCTTCCCTCTTGGGCACATACTGTCCCCACACCCTGGGATCTCTGGGGCAGCACCTCCCCTCCAGCTCTTCTGCCCCAGACAGGGTGGTCTCCCTGCTTCAAAAAGCCCCCCTTTGTGCCACAAATCCCTCCGTTCCCCCTACCCTGCTGACCCCCCGAAGCAGGCAGGGCCCAGTGCGGGGGAGAGACAGTTTATTAGTGACTGGTTTTGCTGCGGAGCACGGGCCATCCCAGCTCCCCCAGAGAGCTGAGGCCCCCCTGGCTCCTGCATGGACCCCGTGCTGGGGGGCTCTCAGCTCTGACCCCTCGAGCCAACCCACCCACCTCAGCCCGTCACCTCCATCCCAGCACACTGGGGGAGTGACAAGGAGCCGGGCAGCAGGGCCACAAACCTGGGGGTCCCAGCCCTGGGGGTCCCCCAGCCCAGCCCTCCAGCCCCCCCAGGGATGGGCTGGCATTTTCCACTATAAATAAGGTTTTCAGCCCTTTCCCCCCTTGGGGCATCAGTCCAGGGCTGTGCAGGGGTTGGGGGGGGGGAAGCCATGCCCCTGGGCAGCAGGGAGGGCAGGGGGAAAGTGGGCAGCGGGTGTGGGGGGTCTCCGCTTAGCCCAGGATGTCCAGGTAGACAGGGGGGGTCTTGACGAGGGCCTGGAGGCGACTGTGGATCTCCTTGATGGGCCGGCGCTGCTGGGGCTCCCGGTGCCAGCAGCTCTGCATGATGGCATAGACCTCGGAGGGGCACGTGCGGGGACGCTCCAGCTCCCGCCCCTGAGTGATGCACTCGATGGCCTGCGGGAACCGGGGATGGAGATGGGATCCCCCCTCTCTGGGTACCCCCTGGGGGGGGGGGGTCTGTCATCATCCCCCCCATGCTGCCGGCTCACCTCGGTGTTGGAGAGCTGGTACCAGGGCTGCTTCCCGTAGGTGAAGATCTCCCAGAGCACCACGCCGAAGCTCCAGATGTCGCTCTCGGTGGTGAACTTGCGGTACAGGATGCTCTCGGGGGGCATCCAGCGGATGGGCAGCATGGTCCTGCCTCCCACCTGCCCCCCACAGCGGGGCCATCAGCAGGGCAGGGCTCCCCCCATCTGCTCCCCCTCCCCATCCCCCCCATCCCTGGCCCCACTCAGATGTAAGGGAGAAATTTTTCACGGTGAGCCCCCTGGCACAGGCAGCTCCCACAGAAGCTGTGGAATATTCCTTGGAAACACTCAAGGCCAGATTGGACAAGGCTTGAGAAACCTGGTCTAGGCAGAAGGTCACAGGTTGGACTGGATGACTTTTAAATGTCCCTTCCCACCCACCCCACTCCGTGGTTGAATACAGATGGTGACAGGGCGGGGGGGGAGGGACCAGCAGCCAAGAGGGAAAATCGAGCGTGGCCCCCTCCAGCTCTGCCCCAAGGGGGGCAGCTCACCCTGTAATAGTCGGTGCTGTAGATGTCCCGGGACATGCCGAAATCCCCGATCTTCACCACCAGGTCGTGGCCCACCAGGCAGTTGCGGGTGGCCAGGTCTCGGTGGACGAAGTGCAGGGAGGCGAGGTAGACCATGCCCGAGGCGATCTGCGTGGCGATGTGCAGCATGTGGCCCAGGGCCAGCGGCCCCTGGGGCTGCCCCGACCCCTGCTCCAGGATCTTGGCGTCGGGGCCGTGGGACCTGCCGGGGGGCAGAGGGGCTGCTTGGAGTGGGGGGGCACGGGGGAGGGTGTGGGCAAAGGGAGGGGGAGGGCTGTGCACGCACAGGAACGTGTGCCAGGGGGTGGAGGGAGCCTGTGTGTGAGTGGACACGGGGGAGAGGTGTGCACACGTGTGGGTGGGTGGGTGTGCACGGGTGCCAAGGCAGGGCACACACACGCATGTGCGTGGACGTAGGGGAAGGGCACAGACACATGTGCAGACATTACAAAGGGAAGGGCACAGACACACACGTGTACACAGGGGGAGGGCACACGCGTGTACACCGGGAAGGACACACACATACACATGTGCACACAGGCAGGGCACACACATGTGCACACACTGGGCAGGGCACACACATGTGCACATGGGCAGGGCACACACACATGTGCACACACACTGGGCAGGGCACACACACACACACACAGGCAGGGCACACACATATGCACATGGGCAGGGCACACACACATGTGCACACGGGCAGGGCACACACACATGTGCACACACGTGGGCTGTCACACAGCGGGAGGTTGCGTGCCAGGCCGCGCAGGGCGGTGCAGGCTGGGTGTGAAATCTCAGCGCCGCGTGTCAAGTGGGGCGTGCGGGGCGGGCCGGGGGCCAGCGCGGCTCCGGCCGCCTCCAGCCCCTCGCGGTGCCTTTGATGCCGAGCACGGCTGACAGCAGGGCCGGGGCGGCCACGGCCGGGGGCTGGGGGAGCTCTGCTCGGCAGAACCATTAATGCCAAATCCCATAACAATAATCATAAAAGCCACGTCTCAGAGCTCCTCGCGCGGCCACTAAAGCGATGCCTCTGGCAGCCCCCCCCGTCTAGCAGCAATACCTGGGGGGGCAATCGAAAAGTCTCTGCTTATTCCAGCTGATGGCCAATCTCTCTCTATTTAAGCCTCTCAGACAGCTAATCTAATCAATATTGCAAGGAGGGCTGCATTAGCAGGGAGCAGGCTGGCTGCGCTGATGGAGCAGCAGATGGGGGGGTCCCGTTCTCCTCCCCCCCCCCCGTCCCGTGGCCCACCTGAGGAAGCGGTTGAGGTCGCCGTGTTTCATGTACTCAAAGACCATGATGAGGGGCTCGCCCTCGGTGCAGACACCGTAAAACTTGACGATGTGTTCGTGCTGCAGCACCGTCAGCAGCTCGGCCTCGCGTTGGAAATCCAGGCGGGCGCTTTCCGTCACCTCCTTCAGCGCCTGCCAGCACACGGCATCGGTGACCCCCCCTCACAGACCACCCCCCCGGCCCCCTGCATCGTTCCCCCCTCCTCACCTTCACAGCCACCAGCATCTTCTCCTGCTCCGGGAGGAGGTTGTAGCACTCGGCCAAGAAGACCTTCCCGAAGGCGCCCTCGCCCAGCTCCCACTTCAGCACGATGTCCCTCCGCTGCACATGGTGCACGCCTGGGGGGACCCCCACCCATCAGTGCCCCCCGGGTCAGGGATGAGCTTGGGAGGGTGCTGGGGGACCACAGCTCCCCTTTCCCCCCCCGCCCCAACCCTTACAGGTGTTGCAGAAATACTGGGGGTTCTCGATGAAGTTGCTCTTCAGCCCCTCCAGCTTGCTCTCGGCTGAGGAGAGGGGGCTGCTGCCCAGGTTCATGAAGTGCAGGGACATGGCCAGGTCATCCTCTTGGGCCAGCACCGCTGAGCCTTGTGGGGATAAGGACAAGGCCATCAGGGGGTCCCCCAGTTGCCCCCCCGCCCCCAGCCGGTGCAGCCAGTGCCAGGCTCTGCCGAGCATCCCCCTGCCTGGCCGGCCCCCGGGGGCCAGGCAGCCCGATCAAACCCATTTAGAGGCTGAATCCATTCCAGGAGTGAATTAGCAGCTGCTGCCCGCGCTCCCGGGGGAGCCGGCACCTCTCTGCGGGTGTCCCCCCACCCTCGGTCCCCACCCACAGCCCCTCTCCCCACAGCCCTGTCCCAGCCCAGGTGCCCAGCGCTGCCCCAGGGGGGTGTGGGGTCCGGGGTGTCCCCAAACCCCGCATCAGCGGGCAGGGGGAACTCACGGGTGATGCCGAACTTGGAGCGACGCCCGCACTTGTTGAGCAGGATGAGCATGACGGAGAGAGAAAGGCAGGCGAACACGGCCAGTGCCACAGCCACCGAGACCTGGGGACAGCGGGCACAGGGCTCAGAGCGGGACCCTGCCAGGTCCCTTCTCCCAGCCTGTGGGGGCTTGAGTTGGCCCCAAGCGCCAGGAGCTGCTGGAGGGGAAACCGAGGCAGGGGCACTCTGTCCTTCCCCCCCATCATATGCCCCCATCCCTCTTGGCTGTCCCCTAGAGATGTGTCCCACCCTCTTGCAGGTGTCCTGGTCCCCCCATCCCAGACTGCAGAGCAGCCCCTCACCCCAAACGTGTGCTCATCTGTCGTCTCCACGGGCCCCTCCAGTGAGCTGTTCCTGGTGCCTGGGGCAGGGAGAAGGGTGCAGGGTGAGTGGGAGGGTCCCCATCCCCTCAAGTGGTCCTGGCAAGGACCTGGGTACCCCTGGGTACCCCCGGATCAGCCCTGGGGGGCGGGTGGAATGCATGGTTTGGTGGGGCTGGGGCAGGGGCAGCAGCGCTCCCGGTTCACTCACCCAGCGGGGACAGAGACACTGGTGCAGCCCAAAGGGAGAGAAAGGAGAAAACACTCGTTATTGCTCGGGTGGGAGTGCCCTGTCCCTCCCCCTCCCACCTCCGGGGCTCGGGCGGGGACAGCAGGCAGAGCCCGGGACCACCCGGTGTGACACATCTCCTCAGTGAGACCCGGGGGGGACCCCCAGGCAGCCCCCCCTGCCCGGCACCTACCGGGGATGGGCTCCTCGGGGCTGAAGCTGAAGGGGTTGTCCATGAAGCGCCCCTGGACGCTGCGGGCGGCCGAGCCCAGGGGGTTGCGCACCAGGAGGGTGTAGTTGCCGTTGTTGACGTGGGTGGGCCGGTTGAGGTGGAGGCAGCCGTGCAGGACGGTGGAGTTGTGCTCGTACTCCACGATGCGGGTGTGGATGTAGGGCCCCTCGTGCAGGGCCGTGCCGTTGAAGAGCCAGCGGATGCTGGGCACGGGGTTGCCGTCCACCGAGAAGGGGATGCACCAGAAGTGCTGGGGGACGGCTTCGTGCAGGGCCATGATCACGGGGGGGACTGGAGGAGACAGAGCTGGGTGGGTCTCTGAGTCAGACCCCCAGAGACCCCACGCTGATCCCCCTCCGGGCTGCTCACAGGTGACATTGAGCATCACGCTGTCCTCCGCCGGCCCCACCACGTTCTCTGCCCGGCACGTCAGGTCCTTATGGTTGAGGTTGGAGGAGACGTTGCTGATCTCCAGGACGGTCTCCCAGTCCGAGAGCTGTGGGGAGCGCCGGGATGGGGTGAGCAAACAACCCTCCCGAGAGCTGGGCCAGCTCCTGCATTGCCCCTCGCCCAGCAGGAGGATGCTGTGGGGGCACAGGGTTCCTGCCAGTGCCCCAGTTAGGGCTGAGCTTGCCTTGGTGATGACGGACAGCTCGGGTCCCACCTCGGGGACCACCCACTCCACGGTGGCCGCTGGCTCGGCGGCGACGCGGCAGGTGAGGTTGACGCTGTCCCCTTGTCGCAGCATCACCTCGGGGGGCTCGATGCGGACGGTCGGGGGGTCTGCCGAGGCCAAAAGGGGTGAGCCACATGGACACCCACATCCCACACTGTCCAACAGCCAATGGCTCAGGACAGGGGGGCAGACCCAGGCCCCAAACCCAGCGGGGTCCCCAGCCACGTACCGCAGGCGCTGAGGATCTGGCTGCCCAGGGGCACCAGCACACTGCCCTCCCAGCAGCCCAGCGACTGGTTCCCCAGCTCGGCCCGGCTCCCGTTCTGCCACAGCTGCAGCCAGCGCAGGCCGCAGGAGCAGTTGAAGGGATTTCCCACCAGGATGCTGAGGTGGAGCAAGGAAGAGGATGAGGGCACCTCCAGCCCCCGAGTGTGGCTGGTGCCCCTGAGTGCACACAGGGCCAGGAGCTGCGCCACATGTGCCATCCTTGTCCCCATCCCCATGCTTGTGGCTGTCAGGCCCACCATCACACTGTGTCCCCATCCCTGTCCCAGCCTGTGGCATCTCTCCCACAGCTCCACACCCACCTCCCCCCTCTCCCCCATCACTCACAGCTCTTGCAGGGGCAGATGGTGGAAGGGTTTCCAGGAAAGGCTGTGCAGTGCATTGAAGGAGAGATTCCTGTAGGGAACAAACCCCATCAGCCACCCCTTCCCACCCCAAAGCCCCGTCCCACGTCACCCCACCCTGCAGAGAGTCTGGCCGGGGGCACAGGGCAGCACCAGGGACGCCACTGTCGCACCGTGACCCAGCAAATCCGGCTCTGCCGGGGGTGCCACCAGCCTTCAGGTGCCTCCCTGCAAGGGGGGAGCCCCCCACACCCCAGAACAGGGTCCTCCCCCAGCTCTCGGGGGTCCCCTCTCGCACCACTGCAGCCTGGGACTCCAGGGAGGGGCCGGCAGCTGCCTGTACTCCTGCCTGGATCGATGGTTTCCCACTCAGCGGCAGAGCCCCCCCGGCCAGGCTGATGTGCCCAGAGGCAGCGGGACACCATCGATCCCGGCCGGGTGCGGGGACCGGCCACCCTGCACCGGGGCCCGGCCCCGCGGGGATGGCGGGGGAGGGGGCCAAAAACCCCAAAACGGGGGAGAGGGCGGTTGGGGGAGGAGGGAACTGGGGGAGGGGAGACTCACACGTGGCTCAGCCTGGGGGTGTCCAGGAAGGCGTCGGCAGAGATGTGCTGCAGCCCCGACCTGGAGATGGTGCTGAGGGGAGGGAAGGGCTGAGCACCCGCACGGGGGGGGACCCTGGATCCCCAATCCTGGGAGCGCCGCTCCCGCTCCCTGCACCTCCCCGCAGTGGGATTGAGCTCTGGGGGGGTCCCCCATCCAGTAGCGCCCCCCTCCCATCTCCCTGTGCGGGGACCCCACCCCGGGGTGCTCACAGGCTCCTGAGCGCCCGCAGCATCCTGGTGTCAGCCCGGGTCAAGGTCGTCAGCGCCGGCTGGTTCTCGACGGTGCTGGAAGGCAAACGAGGGGGTTCAGGGGAGCAGCCCAGGACCCCCCATGCCAGGGGCCGCCAGCGGAGTGTGGGACAAAGGAGAGCTGTGCTTCCCACCTCCCCAAGCTGTGCCTGCACTACAGCCCCCAGCTGGAGGTGGGGACAGGGGTACCCCACTGTGCCTCAGTTTCCCCTGGGCATACAGGGATGAGCTGGAAGGGGGCACATGGCATCAGGTGATCCTGATGGTGCTGAGCCCCAGCCAGTGAGAGCCGTGTGGGGCTGGGGCTGAGCTGCCACTTGAAGCCCATGGTCTCACCAAGAGAGTGAGTTTTTTAGGTCTCAGCCCCGCTCACCCCTGGCTCCTTGCCCTTCCTCACACCCCACATTGTCCTGTGCTGTGATGGGGTGTCAGACCGTCCCCCCTTCCCCTTCTGTTCAGGCAGTGAAGAAAAGCCCCTTTGGGAATGGGTACAGGGGTTTTCCCCCCCACCCCAGGGGGCTGCTCCTGTGAACCCCAAATCATCGGGAGTTCACACTAATGGGGTTTTGGTCCCACTGACCCCTGTTGGGGGGTGCCCACTGCCACGGACGAGGTTGTAGGGATGGGGTGAGGGAGGCTGGCGCAGCAGGATGGCCGGGGCTCTCTGGGGGACCAGCATCCCCAGCACCACCGTCCCCACCCGTCAGCCAGTGAACAAAGAGCTGGCAGCGCCCGTGGCGCAGCATCCCCGGCACGTGGGGAAACTGAGGCACGGAGACACCCTGCAGCCAGTGCCCAGCAATGCGGCACAGCCAGGGCTGGGGCGGGGGGAGGACCCAGGAGCTGGGGTGCCTTGGTATCCAGCAGCACCCCGTACCCCAAAACCTCCCAAGCACCCTCCTCGTCTCCCCTCGCTCCAGCCCTCGTCTCCTCGCCGCACATCCTGGAGCAGGGGAACGAGTGGCAGCAGAGGAGATCCCCCAAATCAGGAAATCTGGGGTGTGTCCCCGCAGCATCCCAACCCACAGGCCCCAGGGCAGGGTGACAGCCCCGACAGAACGGGGACAACGGGCTCCCCACGCCCCAGCTCTGCCCAGCACGAGGTGGGTGCTCCCTGCCCGGCGTCCCTGCTGCACCCTCAGCATGTCACTGTGGCTGGCATCGCTACAGGAGGGGGCAAAGGGCTGCCCCCAGACCCTCACTCACTCCTTGGGGGGATGCAGCAGCCCCCCCCTCCCCTCTTTGCAGCCCCTGATGGCTCCCACCAAGCTCCGATCCCAGCCCATCCAGCGATCCCAGCCCATCCAGCGATCCCTGCTCCATTGCTGCTCCAGCCCAGCCCCGTTGCCCCGTCCCCGAGCTCCATCACCTCCTTCCCCATCACCCCACCACCCTGTCCCTCAGCCCTGCTGCCCTCAGCACCATCACCACATCCCTCAGCCCCATCACTGCCAGTCCCATCACCCCCCAGCCCCTCTGCCCGGTCCCCAAAATCCATCACCCATCACACCCATCCCCGAGCTCTGCCACCACCAACTCCACCGCTGCCCCAGCGCCACCGCTCCGTCCCTCAGCCCCATCGCTGCCATCCCTGTCCCCCCCTGAGCTCCCTGAGCTCCTCACCCCCGACCCCCAGCCCCACTCACACGTCGGTGAAGCCGCCGGTTCCCAGCAGCGGGGCCAGGCTGCCCACGGTGCCAGGCTCCCGGCAGAGCAGGGTCCCGGCCCGGGGGCAGCGGCAGGGCCGGGGGCAGCGCCCGGCAGCGCCCGGGCCGGGCAGGGTCAGGAGCAGCGCGGCCAGGCAGAGCCAGGCGGGCAGCGGCGGCATCGCGGGGCCGGTCCCGGTGCAGGACCGGTGCCGATGCCGCTGCTGCCGGTGCCGCTGCTGCCGGTACCGATGCCGCCCTCCCTCGCACTTGCCCGGCAGCCCGAGCACGGGGCCGTGCGAGGCTTAAAAGCAACGCAGGGACCGGCCTCCCGGGAGGGGCCGGCAGCTCCCCCCGCCCCGGCACCGCCCCCGCCCCTTGCCCGAGACCCCCCCACCCCTGCCGTGACTCACGGGCACCCGGGAAGCCCCCGACCCGGCAGCGGGGGATTCCGCACACGGGCAACAAGCAGAGAGCCTGCCTGCGCCCTGCCCGCACCCTGCCCGCACCCTGCCTAGACCGCTGTGCTCTGCCTGCGCTCTGCCTGCGCCCTGCCTGCCCTGCCTGCGCCCTGCCCGCCCTGCCGCCACCCTACACTTGCACCCCCCCCAGCCCCAGGAAGCAGCACCCATCCCACCACTGGCACCCCTAAACACACCGGAGCACACGTGGGCACATGGATGTACAACCACACACACCCTGCAGGACCTGGCTCGGAGCTCGCTGCACAGAAGGGACAGGGGATGTCACACCAACACCCCTGGGGCCACCGAAAGCCCTCCAGCCTGTCACACCCCCCGACGGTGCCCCCAAATCTCGAGACATGATGGGCTGTCCTGGGTTAGGCGCTTCCCCAGTGCCCCGTTATTTTGGGGTGCAGGGAGGCTGGAGAGGGAAGGATGTTTGGTGGCACAGTGGCCCCGTCCCCAACTGTCACCCCCAGCCAGGACCCTCCTCCTCATTCCCGAGGGGGAGGCAGGACAGGACTGCTGTGCTCCCACCGCCCTCCCCCCAGGGTTCCCCTTCCCCACCCAGCTGCTGCTTGTCCCCGAGCTTGTCCCAAAGCACCTCGGGGGTGGCTCATCTGTGCGTTGAGTTTAGAACGTTCTCAGCCTGCATTCCTCTCCCACAGCTCAGCTCCGGGTGCATCTCCCCAACCCAGTGACACCTATGGGGCCACAAGTCCCCTGGGGTGACCCTTCCCCGCTCCCCACCCCCGGCAGAGCCGAAAAACAGCCTGCCACATCCTCCCAAATTCCACTGCTTTGACGTTTTTCCCCAGAAACGCCCCCGGTTTGGGCACCGCAGGGCAAAGCCGCAGGAAGTGGACGGGGCTGGCGGGGTGGGGAGCGAAAAGCCCCGTGTGCCGCCCCCCTCCCTCCCGCCCCCCTCCCCAGATCAGACACAGCAACAGCTGAGCTCCATTCCCCTTTATTCGCCGCAGATCAGACAGTGAAGCCCCTTCCACGGCCCAGCACGGCCCCAGCACTGGTCCCAGTGCAGGGGACTGGGGAGAGGCGTGAGGGCAACCCCAGGCCCCTCCCGCTGCAGGGTTGCCCCAGTTTCCCCAGCTGTAAAAGAGGGGTCATGGGGGTACTGACCTGTTTGATGGGCGGCTGGAGAGTGGCAGCAGAGGCAGGTTGGTGGGGGACCCCAAACCCCAAACCCCACTCTCCATCCCCATTGCCAAATTCCCTTCCCCCCCTCAAAAAAAAAAACCCAAAACAAACAAACAAACAAGGAAAGACCGGGGTGTCCTCCTCCCAACTGGCAGCCCCCCACTCCTTGCCCCTGATGTGTGGAACCCCAATGTACTTCCAGGGGAAATGCACCCCCTGGAGCTTCCTTGCTTTGCTGCCACCCCCTTCCGGGGGGCACCCGCTCCTCGGCCGGGCCCTTGGAAGCAATAAATAATGTGGGGGTGTCCCAGCGGTGATGGGGGGGTGGGGTGGTGGTCAGAGCAGGACGGGGGGTGCAGAGAGTGGCAAGGACACCCCGGGGTCAGAGTCAGGCCGTCCCGTTGGGGAGCTGGCCGGGGCTGTGGTCCTTGCGTGTGGGCAGGGGGGATGCTGGGGGCTCGTCATCCACGTTGGATGGATCCATCTCGGCGTCAGAGGGCTCTCCCGAGCCGTGGTGGCCGCTCTCGGGGCTGTAGAAGAAGGAGAGGGTGCGGAAAGCGGGCGCCATGTGGTCCTTGATGCGCTCCAGGAGCTGGATGAAGGAGGGGCGCTGGCGCGGGTTCTGCTGCCAGCACAGGCACATCAGCTCGTGGCTGTGGGAAAGAGGGGGCGCCTGCTGGTTTCAGGGGGGGCTCCAGCACCCTGTGGCCCTCCCAGCACTGGGAGACACCAGGATTTCCCCCACCAGCAGGGGGGGGGGGTCCGAGGGGGCGTTCCCCCCCCCATCACTCACAGTTTGTCAGGACAGTTTTCGGGCCTCTCCAGGACACCGTTGTCCATGACGAAGCGCAGCACCTGCTCGTTGGACATGCCCTGGTAGGGCTGCTCGGCCAGCGTGGCGATCTCCCACAGCACCACCCCGAAGGACCTGCCGGCACGGCGCTGCTCAGCCGGGAACCCCCCAAAACTCCCCCTCCACCCCACCACAGTGCTCACCCCCCTCCTCAGCACCCACCAGACATCAGACTGCGTGTTGAAGATGCCGTCCTTGAGCGCCTCCGGGGACATCCAGCGCACGGGGAGCAGCCCTTTGCCCCCTTTCCGGTAATAATCCGTCTCGTAGATATCCCGGGTCATGCCGAAATCTGGTGGGTGAGGGAGAGGGGGGAGGCCGGCATGAGCAGCAGGAGCTGGGGGCTGGCAGCAGCCTGTCCAGCGCTGCCCACCCACCTCCAATCTTGACAGTGAAGTCCTCGGACACCATGCAGTTGCGGGCAGCCAGGTCCCGGTGCACGAACTTGTTGGCGCTGAGGTAGGCCATGCCATCAGCGATCTCCCCCGCCATCTGGATCATGTCCTTGAGCGACGGCGGCGGCAGCCCAGGGTTGTTCTGCACCGTGCATAGACTCAGGGCTGGAAGTGTGTGTGGGGGCTGACACAGCAAGACCCCCCCTGGGGGGCAGGGCGGGTGTCACTTTGCCCCTGGGGCACGGTGGCACCCGGCCAGCCCCTCACCTCGGCCTCAGGCCGGAGAGAACGCAGGTAGCTCTTCAGGTCCCCGCGTGTCATCAGCTCCATGATGACCAGAGCTGGCTGGCCCTGGGACACGACGCCGAGGAGACGGACCTGAGGGGACAAAGAGGGGTGGCGTGTGAGTGGCCGGACCCCCCACCATGTCCCCTCCCTCTCCCTCAGCTGCCCACCTACCACGTGGTGGCACTTGAAGGCTTTCATGACAGAGGCCTCGTTGAGGAACTCGATGCGCTCCCGCATGGTGGCCAACTCGTTGACTGTCTTCAGGGCCACCTTGGTCTCCTCTCCCTCCGTGACCAGCCCCAGTGCCAGCCCCTCGTACACCATCCCAAAGGATCCCTGTCCCAGCTCCCGGATCACTGTGATCTTCTCCCGTGACACCTCCCACTCATCAGGCATGTACACTGCAGGGTGAGCCGGGATCACCCCATCCCCATCACTGTCACTCTGCCCCTCTCCATCCTCATCCCATCTCCATCCCCCTCTCAGTCTCCATTCCCATCCTCATCTCCATCCTATCCCCATGTCCATCCCCAATCTCATCTGCATTCCATTCCTACCCCCATCCCCATCTCCATCCTATCACCATCATAGTCCCTGTCCCCATCCCCATCTCCATGCCATCCTCATCTCAATCCCATTCCCATTTCCATTCCCACCTCTGTCCCTATCCTCATCTCCATTCCATCACCATCCTCATCCCTATCCCCACCCCAGTCCTCATCTCCATCCCACCACCATCCTCATCTCTGTCCACATCCCCATCTCCATCACCATCCTTGTCCCTCTCCCCATCCCCATCCCCATCCCATTCCCATCCACATCCCCATCCTCATCTCCCTTCCATCGCCATCCCTGTCTCTGTTCCCATCCCCATCTTCATCCCATCACATTCCCATCCCATCTCCATCCCATCTCACCCT
>NW_020957292.1:5693-11605 GCF_003031625.1 Empidonax traillii | reverse complement strand
CCCATCCCATCCCATCCCATCCCCACGCACTGTCTGAGGCACTGAAGTACTCGGGGTTGACGGAGGCGTAGAGGGTCCCACTGGGGTACCCGTCGTTGTTCCTGCCAGGAGTGGGCAGTGATCAGAAGTGTTCCCCCCCTCCCCCAGCCCCTCCCCAGCCCTGGGGGTGCAGAGGGGTCTTTACCTCTTCTTGTTGTAGAAGAAGACGAAGACGGCCAGGCAGGAGATGAGCACCATGAGCACCACGGGCGTGACGGTGAGCAGGACGTAGAAGCTGCCGGACTCCTCCTCGGCTGCCGGGAGCAGGTGGCCCTGGATCAGGGCCCGGGCACGCTCATCCCCACCCACACTTGTCCCACCACCACCACTACCACCACTGGGCCGCAGAGGGGGAGCTCCCAGCTCCCCAGGCCAGCAGCACTCAATGATCTCTGGGTGTCCCTGTCCCAGAGTGTCCCCAGACCCCCCAGTCCATCTGGTGTCCCACTGTCCCTCTCCAGCAGCATCCCCCAGCTCCTCAGTCCGGCAGCATCCTTGGATGAAGGACGGGAATAAGACCAGCCTGGCTTGGCAGAGAGCTTGGACTGGAACTCCACCTCAGGCTGGAGCTCTCCTTTTTCAGGAGAGGCTCAAACCTTTGGAAGAAGGGGCTGGAAGCTCAGGAGGGCCACAAGGATGGATACGAGAAGGGCCGAAGCCCAACTAGAACTGAATCTGCCGTAACAGACAATAAAAAATGTTTCTATAATTCCATTGGCATCCAAAGGAGGGCTGAGGAGACTCTCCACACACAGGTGTGCCCAGGTGGGCAAGAGGCCAGTGACACTTGGCCTGGACCAGCCACAGTGGCCACAGGGCCAGGGTAGTGACCGTCCCCTGGGCTGGGCACTGCTGAGGCACCTCCAGTTCTGGGGTCGGTTTTGGGACCCTCATGACAAGAGGAGCTGGAGTGCGTCCAGGGAAGGGAATGCAGCTGGAGAAGGGGCTGGAGCACCGGGAGAAAGGTCTGGAGAACTCCTGAGGGAGCTGGGGGTCTCAGCCTGGAGAAAAGGAGGCTCAGGGGGAACCTTCTCACTCCTACAACTCCCTGGCAGGAGGTGGGAGCTGGGGAAAGTTGGACTCTGCTCCCAGGGAACAAGGGACAGGACAAGAAGGAACGGTCATGCCCAGGGAGGTTTAGACTGGATATTAGGGAAAAATGGAAAAAAAAAAAAGGAGGTTTAGACTGGATATTAGGGAAAACTGCACAGGCTACCCAGGGCAGTGGTGAGGGAGGGATTTAAAAAAGTGCAGCTGTGGCACTTGGGGACATGGTGGCCTTGGGGGAACAGTTGGACCATCGAGTCTTGAAGGGCTTTTCTAACCCAAACGGTTCTGTCATTCTGTGATCCACCAGTGTCCCAGCCCAGCAGCATCCCCAATTCCCCAGTGCCCCGATCCAGCTCCCCTGACCCCACAGCTCCCTCTCCCTGCCTGTCCCCTCAGTGTCCCCCTTGTCCCTCACAGGTACCTGGCCCCAGGATGTAAAACTTGACGAGCCCTGTCCAGGAGCCGTTGCCGGCCAGTGAGGTGGCCCTGACCTTGGCTGAGTAGTTCCCCGGCTGGAGCAGGGCCAGGTGGACCCCCCCGTACTTGGAGTAGCGGTGGCGGGAGACGCAGACCACGGTGGTGACCTCCTGGGGGTGGGAGGGGGGGGACAGTGAGGGAGTGGCAAAGGGGCTTCATCTCTCCCCCAACTATGTGAGAGCCTCGGGGGAGAGATGGGATGGGATGGGATGGGATGGGATGGGATGGGATGGGATGGGATGGGATGGGATGGGATAGCATGGGATTGGGATGACATGGCATGAGAATAGGATTGGGATGGCATGGCATGAGATAGGATGGCATGGGATGGGATGGCACGGGATGTCATGGCATGGGATTGGGATGGCATGGAGTGGAATGGGATGGGATGGCATGGAATGGCATTGGAATGGCATGGCATGTGATGGGATCACATGGAATAGGATGGAATGGCATGGCATGGCATGGAATGGCATTGGGATGGCAGAGCATGGCATGGCATGGAAAGGGATAGGATGGCATGGAATGGCATTGGGATGGCGTGGGTGCTGTACCAGACCTGGCAGGGGGTGTCCCAGAGGGGTCCTCACCTCGCTCTCCCGGCTGTACTTTATCTCATACTTGAGGATGAGCCCGTTGGGGTTCCTGGGCTCCTCCCAGCGCAGCAGGACGCTGTTCTTGCCCGCTGGTTCCCATGTGACATTCCCGGGAATGTTGTCGGCTTGCACTGGGGAGGGGCACAGAGCGGGTCACCCCCTAGGGGGGGCATCACCCGGACCCCGACCCGCTGCCAAACCCCCACCCAGAACACATCCCAGCACACGCCGAGGCAGGGCCTGGGAGCAGGGGGGCACTCACGCTCGGGCATGGTCCTGGCGAAGACGAAGGTGGCGGCGCTGCAGCCCACGGTGTGCGCGGCGTGGTTGCAGGCGTGGATGTCGATGCGGTACTCGGTGAAGTGGCGCAGCCGCGACAGCACCGCCCGGTCCCGCACCACCTTGTCCTCGAAGATCTGGAAGCGGGGTTTGGGCTCCCCTCGGGCGCGGCTCGGGGCGGGCGGCTCGGCCGAGGAGGCGTTGGCCAGGGGGGTGACGGCCACCACGTCCCTGCGCTGCTTGGGGGTCCTGTGGGAGACGGGGATGGGAGGGGGTGGGGAGCCAGGGCGCTGGGGTTGTCGAGACCCTCCAGGCTTGTGTGGCCCCCGCTCACCTCTGTGGGTTCTTATTGATGGACGTCACCTTCCAGGGCGGCCTGAGACAGCGGGAAACCAGTTAAGAATCTGCCAGGAGCAGCTGCTGGACCCTCCCCACCCAGGCAGACACCCCCAGCCTTGGGGGAGCCACCCAAAGCAGAGTTCTGCCCCCCAGATGGCACCTGGGGATGGTGATGGAGTTGTGGAGGAAGTTCTCAAACTTCTTCTGGAAGGACTCGGCCTCACCCTCCATGCGGAGCTGCCCGTCGGTGGGGCGGCAGGGGCAGCACCGCTCCTCTGTGTCCTGCTCCACCTCAGGGCCGTCCCCGTCCCCAAAGCGTGTGTCTGCGCTGCTGGTGGGCAGCTTCAGACCTGCAGGCAGTGACAGGCAGGGCTGGCAGGCGGCCAGACCCCGGCTTGGGGGGGGGGGGAATCCCTGTTCCACCAGTGTCCTTGGCTGCTGTGCCCTTGCCTGGCAGCCCTGCCTGCCCTGCCTGCCCTCACCTTTGTGGCAGTAGTCGTTGATGTAGAGCTCCATGTCCTCGGCCAGCTGCTGCCACAGCACCAGGTAGTAGGTGATGTTGCCGTTGCGCTGTGTGGGCGGCTTCCAGCGCACCACGATGTGGGAGGAGGAGTTGGACATGGAGATGACATCCCGGGGCACCGTCGGGGCTGGGTGGGCACAGGGTGTCGGTCTTTCTTTTGGGGGGGTTCTCACCGGCATCCCCAGCCCCCTGGCAGCTCCTTACCCGCTGGCATGGTGCGGATGTAAACCACCTCGCTCTGCGCTCCGTAGTTGCGTCCCTCCTCGGCAGTGGTGAGGGTGATGGCGCGGACGAAGATGGCGTACTGGGTCCAGGGGCGGAGGTTAAGCAGGGCCACCCCTGGCTCCTGGTCGCTGCTGAGTGGCAGGTCCACGTCCAGCACGTTCCAGCTCTGGGCCCCACAGGCGTCCTGCCCCACGTACTCTGACACGTTCTGGAAGGGTCTGTCCCACACCGGGTGTCAGGGAAGGCCCTGGGACCCTTCCCAGCCACACAACCCCCTGGGGGTTCCAGCAGCCCCATCATGGGCCAGGGTGCCCATTCTCCACACTGGGAACTCCCCCCAGGTTCCTGCCCAGGGTTCCCCCCTGGATACTGAGTCCCACCAGACACCAGGAGCACACCTGGGTCCCCCAGTTATGTCCCAGGTCCCCCCTCGGACACTGGAGCAACCCTTCCCCGAGCCCTCTTGTCCTGCTCCGGGATCACCCAGAACACCAAGGACCGCCCAGGGCACCCCATCCTGTCCCAGGTCCCTTCCCTGACATCAGGGACCCCCTTCACCAGATACCCCTGTTCTGCCCCGGATCCTCACTCAAGGCACAGGGGACCCCCCAAACCTCCCATCCTGGCTTAGGTTCCCACCACTGTGTCCCCCCACAGACAGTGGATGATCCCCCCCCAGTGGGGGATGACGACCACTTACGACTCCTTGTAGTAGACGATGAAGCTGAGGAGGTCCCGGTACTCGGGGGGCCGGTACCGCTCCCACTTGAGGAAGATGCGGTCGGACTCGGTGACGTTGGAGATGAAGCGCAGGGTCTGGGTCTTACCTGCGGAGCGGAGGGAGGGGCTCGGGCAGGGAGGGGGTCACGGCGCTGCCGGTTGTCCCCGTCCCCGTAACTCACAGGACGCCCGGTCCCCGTTGGTGCGGGGGTTGATCTCGGCCTTGTTCTGCCGCCCCTTGGTGCCCGTCACCTCCTCCATGCGGTAGATCTCGGCCAGGCACAGCTTGGGGTTGAAGGCGAAGTACATCTTGCCCACGGGGATGGAGAGGACGTGGTGGCTCCAGTCCCAGAGCTGCTGCAGGTTCTGGTTGTCCAGGACGTACAGGGTGTAATTCCTGGGGGGGGGAGGGGAGGGGAGGGGGAGAGAGATGCAGATGGAGGTGGGCATGGGCACCCCCAGAGGCCCCCCAGACATGCCCTGTCCTCACCCGTCCACCATGGAGTCACCACGGATCAGCTTGAGGTTCTTGAAGAAGGACAAGGAGACGAGGGCGAAGGAGTGTTTGATCTTCAGGAAGCCCGTGATGGTCTCAATGAGCCCCAGGCTGCTCTGCAGCTCCGAGGCCAAGTTATCTGGGGACAACCCACAGCATGAGCTCAGGGAGGGGGGCACTCCCCCGTTAATTCCCTCTGCAAGGGAAAAGCCCCCCTGCCTTCACCCCCCAACCCTCCAACAGCTGTTCTCCCACCCGGGGCGGGTCGTGGGGGCACTCACAGCCCCGGCGGATGTTGAGGATGAGGTTGCCCTCGATGAGGGTGCAGCCCACCAGCTCCTGCGCCGCCCGCGTCGAGTCGATGGTCTTGGTGCCCACCTTGCACTCCTTGGGGCACAGACCCTCGCACTTGTGGCAGAAGATGCTGCGGGCAGGACCATGGGGACGGGATGTGAGCTGGTCACTGCACCACCACCACCACTCCCGTGCTGGGGGGCACTGGGAACATCCCCCCACCTGCTCTCGTTCCTGGTGTACCCCGAGGGGCACTCGGAGAGGCACTGCCGCTGGTGGATGACGAACTTGGAGGCGTCGCGGGGGTTGTCGGAGACCTTGCGGAGGCTGGCGCAGTACTCGGCGGTGACGCAGCGCCAGCCCTCGTACTCGTAGGTGCGGGGCGGGCACGAGGGCAGGCAGTGCCCGTTGAAGTGGAAGTGGCGGCAGGCGACGCAGGCCCGGCTGTCGCGGGGGCGCCCGCAGCCCCCCAGGCACTCGGCGTGGCAGCACTCGCCCCCCGCCGTGCACGCCGAGCCCGCCCCGCACGGGCACACTGCGAGGGGAGACGGCGCCGTGGGCAGGGGAGACCCCCACGAGTGGGCGGAGGGGGGGGGAGGAGGCGTGTGGGGAGGGATGGAGGGATGGTGGGATGGATGGAGGGGAGAGGGGAGGGAGGGAGGAATGCTCTGATGGTGGGATGGATTGTGGGATGAAGGGAGGGAAGAGGGGTGTTGGTGGATGGATAGAGGTATGAAGTGATGCAGAGATGGTGGGATGCAGAAGTGGAGGGGTGAAAGGAGGGAGGGAGGGAGGAATGCACTGATGGTGGGAGGAAGGAAGGGTGTGGGGATGGAGGGATGGATTGTGGGAAGAAGGGAAGGAAGAGGAGTGT
>NW_020957292.1:0-3911 GCF_003031625.1 Empidonax traillii | reverse complement strand
CCGTGCCACTGGCACCCACCTTTCTGGCAGTAGCTGGAGGTCCAGCAGCGATAATCCAGCTGCCCGTTGACGCTGGTCTGCACGCACGGCTTCTCCACGTCCAGGATGCCCGGGCAGACGTCGGCGCACTCCTCGGCCAGCTTGTTGCCCACGATGTAGGTGCCGTCCCCCGTGTCGGGCAGCAGCAGCCCCCAGTCGATGGTGGAGAGGTGGCAGAGCTCCTGGTTGCGCTCGATGCGGACGGAGCCGCGCAGGATGTGGCCCAGGCTGTGCAGCCCCACGTCCCGCAGGTGCGGCATCTCGAAGATGACCAGGGCGTAGCTGAAGAAGAGGTTGGTGCCGCGGATGACGGAGAGGTTGGGGAAGAGATCCCGCAGGCTCTCCAGCCCGTAGACGCGGAAGAGGAGCAGGTACTCGGTGATCATCAGCAGGCGAGGGAAGCTGAGCCCCCGGAAGTCCTCGGCGCCCGTGGTGAACATCAGCAGGATCTGCAGGTTGCCCTCGATGATGGAGCAGTTCTCCAGCTTCTGGAGCTGGGAGACGTCGTTGCGGATGTCCATGCTGCCGCAGACTGGGGTGGCGAGAGGGGGGACCCCATGGGAGGCAGGGATGGAGCGGGTGACACCCCCCCCACTCTCACCCTGGGATCCCCCAGGGGGTGCTCGGGGGGGTTTAATATCCCAGTGCTGCCTGTCAAACGGGGCTGGAATTGGTTTGGGCGGCCGGGGAGACACGAGTGGCTGTGACAGGCGGCTGGCGCGCTGTGGCTCTTGGGGGCACGACGCGTCTGTCAGCAGGATGCTAACGAGGCCTGGCAGCCCTGGCGCCTGCCTTGCCCCACGGCAGCCCCAGGACCACGCCCCAGCCCCGCTGCCCACCCCAGGGGAAGCCAGCTGGGGGGTGCAGATGGCTTTCCCCTTGCCTGAGTTGTGGGGGGCTCACAGCATCTCCCCCCTGCCCCGGACCCACCATTACCCAGTGAGTGGCAGCTCCTAAAAGGTTGTTCCCATTAACTCCCCAGCAGTGCCCAGGCAGGTAATGGGGCACACAAGGCTGCCACGGGTGCCCCTGAGGCACAGCCTGGGCCACGTTTGCTGGCCCAGGGGTTCTCCACCCAGGCTCAGGCAGGGAGCAGGAGAACTGAGGCAGCACAAACCCAGCATCTCCTGCTTCCCAGTCCCAGCAGGGATGCAAGAGCCAGGAGGAGCACAGAGCTTCCCACCTGCAGCATCTCCAGCCCAAAAGCGCTGTCCAGGGCCTGGAGGGGGTCAGGGTGTGGTTCACCCCTTGTCTGGCCCAGCCAGCCTGGGCTGGTGGCTCAGGGCCTGGTGACTTTGTGACCTTGTGCCTGGTGGCACTTCCCCCCCTCGGTGTCACCCAGGAACTGCGGGCACCCTGATCCCGTGGGCACTGAGGCTCTGGCAGCTGCCTGTGCCCACTCACCCCAGCACCACACCAGGGCTCAGCCCCTCGTTGGGATGGAGGACAGGAGGGTCCTCCATCCTCCCACAAAACCTGCAGCACCAACCCTGGGGTTACAGCCCCTGCTGCCACTGTCACCTGCCTGACCTTGCCAAGTCACTCTGTGAAGGGACAGGGGTCCCCCGTGCCCCTGAGGGGACAGGGAGGGGGCAGGGATCCCAGGTGGGAGCTGGCACAGTGAAGTGTGTCCTCTGGGAATCTCTGGGATGTTTCATCCCCCCTCCTCCATTGCTCCCACCTGCCCAGCACAGCCCCTCAGGGAAACTGAGGCTCAGGTGGTGGGGAGAGGGGAAGGCAGGACAGACCAGCAGACCCTCCTGGTGCCCCCTCCCCACCGTGCCACCCCTCTCCACCCTTTCCCACCTCAGCAGCCGTGCTGGGACCAGCGCTGCCAATTCCTGCAACCATTTCCCACCATCCCAGCGGGGCTGAGCAATTCCCCCGGCTCCAGCTGAGCCCCCCACCACGTCTCCCCCTTCATCCCATCTGCCTCTCCTGCCCAGAACGGGGGGTCCTCAGCATCGGGGGCACTGCCGCGGGGGGAGGGGGGGAGGAACCGAGGCAGAGGGAGCACCCAAAGAGCTTTGTCTCAGGGTTTGGCTTCCGCAAACCCCCGAGGTATCACAGGTATCAGCACGCAGCCCCCCCCCGCACCCCAGAACTGTCCTCCCCGCCCCCGAAAAGTGCTCCATCCCTGCCCCTCTCCCGGCCACCCCTTGCCAAGCACTTACTTTCGGACGGGGCCCACACGGGGGGCAGAGGGAGGGGACCGAGGACCAGCAGCATCACCCCCAGCCGCAGGGCACCCGGCGCCCTCGGCCCCATCCCCGAGCGGGACCCCCGCGGTCCCGTCCCTGTCCCACCTCGGGCGCTGCTGCACCGCGTCGGGTCCCACTTGCCGTGTCCAGCGGCACCTGGGGCACGCCGGGATGGTGTGGGTGGGTGGGTGGGGGGGGGTGGGACACGGCCCCTGCCCGGACACTGCGGCCCCTTCACTTTTTGTTTTCGGCTGCCGCACACAAAATATTTAGCCTGACAACTGTCAGGGCCAGGGCCAGGGCTTGTTTGGGAAATACAGAGGGGGGAAAACAGGGCGGCCCCCCCATCCCCCCCCGCCCCCTGAGCTGGAGTGGGCGGGAAGGAAGGGCTGCCTCAGTTTCCCTCCTCCCCCGGAGCAAGAGGATCCAGGTTGCTCTGGCAGGGGGATGCCACGAAAGCAGCCGAGAACACACGGAGAACTCCCCCAGAGCCGCACGGAAGGGAAGGGACAACTCTTCCTCACAGGGTGGCCCCGGGGTCCCCCCGGCCCAGCAGCCTCGCAGAGAGAAGGAGGAGGATGAGGAAGCTGCGGGCGCTCGGCACCAGCTGCTTGTGATGACCAAACCTCAAGGGGAAGGAGTCGCAGGAGAGGAGGATGGAGGAGGGAGCGGTGTTTATTTTTCTCACCAGGACAAAGCAGGGAGGGGGGTCCCAGCCCTACTGCAGCAACACCTGGGGGCCAGGAGGGGAGTGCTGCTGTCCCGGTGACCCCCCCCGACAGCAGGAAACTGCGAGCACTGGGGCCAGACAGTGCTCCTGCCTCGGGCTGGGGAGATGAGGGCACCCCCAAGGCTCCTCTCAGGGAGGGTCCCTGTCTTCCTTCAGGAGCTGCTTCTCCTCCGGCGCAGCAGCGCGATGGGGGGGCTGCTCTCCTCCTCCTGGTCGCTCTCGCAGCAGCGCTGGGGGCACAGGGGAGGGGCTGGAGGGCAGGCACAGGACCCCCCCTCCAGAGGAGAGGGCACTTCAGGTGGAGATAACCCCCTTTGCACAGCCACTGCACGGCACCCCCTCCATTTTTTTTTTTTTGGGGGGGGTCAGGCCTCCCAGATCCGCTGTCCCCCTCCCCAGCCCGTGTTGGGTGGGCTCTGGGGGGCTCCTGGGCGCTCACCAGCTCCTCATCCTCCTTCCTCAGGCCGCAGAGCAGCCGCGTGCGGCACAGCCGGTGGCAGGCGGACACCATGTTGTAGGAGAGCTGCGAGGGCGGGAGGGAAGGGGGTCCGAGGTGGGGGTCCCTCCCCAGCCCTGCCCTCCCTCCCTCCCTCCCTCCCCCCCAGCACTACACCTCCACATTGCAACCCTCCCCGCCCCGATTTGGGGCCAGCCTTGGGATGATGCAACCCAGCCCGAGCTCCCCCGGGGGGGGGGGGGGGGCTCAGGGGTGGTGGGACCCCCGCGGGTGGGAAGCCCTTCACCTTCCACTTCCTCCGAGCGTTGAACTTGCGGAAGTTTCTCATGTTGATGGAGGAGCGGCTCCGGTTCAGCACCTGCTTCCTGCTCAGGGGCTGCGGGGGCGAGGACACGGCACCATCACCGTGCCCCCACCTGGATTCTGGCAGCCTGGCACCCACCCCCCCGCCTGTCCCTCTCACCTTGATCCAGGGGTGGGCCAG
>NW_020957291.1:36232-38822 GCF_003031625.1 Empidonax traillii | reverse complement strand
CCGGCTCTGCCCCGCTTGGACCCCTCTGGAGTCAGCGTGTTCTTGGGCAGCACAGCTGAGCTCAGACCAGAGAGTTTCCCACAGTTTGCTTTGCCCCCTCCTTCCTGGGGATTTGGTTTTTGTTCTTTGTTCATTCAGGGGAAAAGGGGGAAGGGAGGCACGTGTTGATCCCTGGTTTGAACTGTTTACCAAAGGAAGTTGGGGTAGGGAGAGAGAGAGGAGGCAATTTCTCTCTCTGCTGTTGCTTTGAACTGTTCTGTTGGTATTGCTTGTTTTGCTGCTGTATTTCTTGTCAGTGAACTGTTATTTTTTCACTTATACCTCCTTGTATTTTGTCTCCCTGTATTGCTGAGGAATAAAAGGAGTTCATTTTATTGGAGTTCCTTTCCCAAGATGTGTCTTTAAACCAAGATAGGTTGCTCAAGGCCTCCCTGAGATTTGGCATCATTCACAAAGCACTTGAAAAAACCTTTATATCCCATTGTACAGAGATATAACAAAGATGTTCAATAGTGGTGTTCAAGGGCTGGTCACTGAGGGATTTCATCAGGGAGTTGCTGCCAAGGGGACTTTGCAATGTGGATTTTATTTGACACTCCTCATTCAGCCAACTTCCCACATCTTCCACTTCTTCAGTCCAGCTCTCACCAATCTGGCTCTAAGGAGACCACAAGAGACCATGTCAAGGGCCTTGATAAAGTCTGGGCACACAACATCCCCTTCTTTTCCCTCCCACAGGGGTTCTGCAATCCCTGCCTTGTCCTTCCCCTGCCTGGCAATGGCTGCAGGAGGACTTGCCATGTGCTTCCCTGCTGAGCCTGAGCAGTCTGGAACTCTGCCAAGCCTCCTTGCTGCCCTGTTTGCAGACTGGTTCCATGTCTGCCTTTGCCAAGGCCCCAGGAACCTCTGGGTTGGCTCTGGCCTTTGCAAGGGTATGGGAGAGTCTCCTCTCTGAGCAGGAATTTAGAAAGCAAGGGGCTCCTTTCTGCCCCTCGGAGCTCAACGAGAGGCTTCTCCCAGAAACTTTGTCCAAGCCCTCCAGCCCCACCCCCAAGCCGTGACACACGGGCATGTCTTGTCCATGCAGGGCAAACATGGACTGCTGAGCTGGTCATTTCTGTCCCTCCTTGGAGGGAAGAACAACCTCCCTGCCCTGGGCTGAGAGGCCAGTGCTGGGAACACCCTGGCTGTGCAAGGGCACTGCTGGGTGCCCCCACCCTGAGCCCTCCCACACTTGTGCTGCTCCTGCTGTTTTCCTCTGCAGGGCCTTGTGTTGGGCACAGCCTGCAGAGCCAACTGCAAAGGAGATGGAAGCTGTCAGGCCCTGCCCTTAGGAGATGCCCCTGCAGGATGGCAGTGCTGCTGCAGAGGTCAGCTCTGTGCCAGCAGTGCCCGTGGCTGTCCCTGCCTGCAGTCACTGCCCAGTCCTGCAGCAGGACTGGCCCCGACTGCCCGAGCACTGAGGCCTCAACCAACACAGGGCTCTGCAGGACAGTAGGCAAAAGCAGGAGGAGGAGGCCATGGAGGAGAAGGGCTGATGCTCCCTGGCAGGGCTGCCCTGCTGGGACTCTTTTGTCGCCCAGGTCTGCACAGAAACACCGACCCTGCAGCTCCAGAGCAGTCAGAGAGGAAAGATGGCAGGGAAACCAGTCAATGCAGAGTTCTTTGTTTAGGCAAACAGGGAGTACAATGACCAATTTGTACAGCCTCTGGACAAGGTTAGAAGGACAAACACTGAACTGAAAATGGTGTTTATATATATTTATTATTTATATATTAAAAGATTTATTGGTGTGAAAAAATTCTCTCAAAAATCACACCCATAGAAGGAGCAAAAAATAGAGAAGATATGGGGCTTTAATGAAGGACATAACAGGATTAGTCTTTAATGAGGTACATAACATACAGAAGAAGGAGACTTTATTGCTGCTGAAAAACACCCAGTTATCAGTTTCCTCAGGGCATCCCTGAGCTCCTGGTTCTTCAGGCTGTAGATGAGGGGGTTCAGGGCTGGAGGCACCACTGTATATAAAACTGAAAGACCCAGATCCAGGGATTGTGAGGAGATGGAGGGGGGCTTGAAGTGGGCAAACATGATAGTGCTGAGGAACAGGGAGACAACGATCAGGTGAGGGAGGCACATGGAAAAGGCTTTGTGCCTTCCCTGCTCAGAGGGGATCCTCAGCACAGCCCTGAAGATCTGCACATAGGAGAAAACTATGAAAATGAAACAACTAAAACATAAACAGGCGCCAACCATAATGAGTCTAATTTCCCTGAGGTAGCCTGAGTGTGAGCAGCAGAGCTTGTGGATGTGAGCGATTTCACAGAAGAACTGGCCCAGGGCATTGCCCTGGCACAGGGGCAGGGAAAATGTATTGGCTGTGTGTAGCAGAGCATTGAGAAACCCAGAGGCCCAGGCAGCTGCTGCCATGTGGGCACAAGCTCTGCTGCCCAGGAGGGTCCCGTAGTGCAGGGGTTTGCAGATGGCAACGTAGCGGTCATAGCTCATGATGGTCAGGAGGGAAAACTCTGTTCCAAGAAAGAAGAAAAGGAAAAAGACCTGTGCAGCACATCCCATGTAGGAGAT
>NW_020957291.1:31254-33612 GCF_003031625.1 Empidonax traillii | reverse complement strand
AGCCAAGAAGGCCAAGTGCACATGGCAGCAGCCAGAGCTGGGGGACAGCAGAGCCATCAGGGAGGGCCCAGAAATGCTGCTGGCAGGGGGGTGGCAAAGCAGGAGGGGTGTGTGCAGCCTGCAAGGCCAGAGGAGCAGCAGGGCCAGGGGAGCACAGCCTGCAGCACAGATGGCCAAGGGCTCTGGCAGAGCTGCAAGGCCCAAAGGCACCCAGGCCTTTGTGCCCTTGGCTCTGGCAGCTGCCTCTGCCCCTCAGGCCACCACAAGACACTTTCCTTTGTGTGCCTGCACTCCTGGCCTGCAAGGATCTGCTCTCAGGAGTCCCTGGGGAGGCTTTGTCAGTGCCTGCCCTCAGTGGGGCCCAGCAATGCTTCAAGGCACTGGCGGTTTGGCTTCTGACTTCTTGAGCAGCTGCTTCAATCTTCTCTCAGTAGTTGAGGATGATGGATTTTTCTCTAAACACACTGTGGGTCTAATTAAAATACAGACAAACAAATTATTTTCTTTCCTTTAATTATCTTTGTGTTTTCAATTCTTCAGCAACTAATTGGAGTTGTTTTGTAGTTTAGCTAATGAGGAAGATTTTAAAGTGGAAGTTACAAAAATAGAATTTTTCTATGACAGGGAATGATTTCTACAGAGCCTTGGGATGCAAAAGGGTCAGAGTGCAAAGGACTTGGCCACAAAGTAAAGGGGGCAAAAGAGGTTAGTAGCACTTAAACATTGATCAGCTTTCAATATTTTCAACATTCCCTTTTAACAGGGATTCAGTAGCGTTTACTACAATTGAACAGGGACTGAATTATAGATTCCCAAGAATAACACTCACACCACAGTCAATTCACACCAACACCCAGGCAGAGATGTGTGGACACATCAGGATCTGGGGTTTGGCTTCTGACTTCTTGAGCAACTTCTTCAATCTTCTCTCAGTACCTCAGGATGATGGACTTGTCTCTAAACACACTGTGGGGTTCATTAAAATACAGAAAAACAATTTATTTTTTTTTTCATTTTCTTCATGTCTTAATGTGTTCAACAACTAATTGGAGTTGTTTTGCAGTTGAACTGAGAAGAAAAATTTCAATATCAGTTCCCAAATAATAGCTTTTTTTTTTATGAAAGGGAATGATTTACACAGAGCCTTGGGATTCAAGAGGGTCAGGGTGCAAAGGATTTGGACAAAAAGACAAGGGGCAAAGGGGATTAGTAACACTTAATTATTGACCAACTTAACAGTTATCAAGTGATTAAATAGCATTTGCTACAATTTTAAACAGTAACCGAATTACAGATTCCCAATAACAACACTCACCCCACAGTCAATTCACACCCACCACCAGGCAGAGATTTGTGGACACATCATGATCTGGGTGTGTAAAATTCCCTCTTCAAAATTCTCCTGGTTGTCACTGAAACACCCCCACACATCCCTTTGTGTTTCCCACCAGTCAAAGTTCCAGGAGGCCCTACAGTGCCATAATGGCCCCTTCATTCCATGAGTTTCCTTGGCTGCAGCATCAGAAAAATGACTGAGGGTTATCAAATATTGGAACAGAATATCCAGGAAAGTGGTTGAGTCACCACAGAAGCACAGAATTGTTAAGGATGGAAAACATCTCTGAGATCGTGGAGTGCAACCATTTACCCAACACTGGCATCTTCACCACTGAACCGTGTCCCCAAGTGCGACAGCTCAGTGTTTTTTGAATATTTCCAGGGATGGTGACTGTAAGACCCCAGGTTTGAGGTATGAGCTCCTCAAAGGGGTCTTCCTTTAAAAAATATACAAGCCATTAAAAATATCCAGCCTCCAGATATTTAAAAATGGACTTCAGTTCTTGAAGTACCTTGAGGGAGCACAGTGGAAAAGATGCAACACACTTTTGACCTCTCAGGAGGTCAAAAAACACACTTTTACTGGTAAACTTTAGAAAAGAAGGGAGCTTGGCAAAAGGTGAAAGGGCAACATTCCACCAGAGTAGAGCATTCCCCAAAGCATTGACTGAGCACAGGCCAACCCAGACATGCCAGCAAAAACCCAACCCATCCAGTTTTAAGTTTCCTAAAATATTATGAGAGATTGAGAGAATAAGAAGAAGTAAGGAAAGAGAGAGAAGTGCAGCTCCCACCCGCAGTCTGGTGCCAGTGCAGCTTCCCCGTGCCCACATGGAGGGTCCAACCATGCGGGGTTTGATTTTCTCTGCCCCCTGTGCCCACCCCCCAGGGGGGACTTGTGGCCCACTGGCCACTCTGGGGCTCCAGGAGGGTGAGGGGCAGAGCTGCTGGTGTGCTGGAGCCAGTGTGGGGCTGGGTTAGGGGCTCCAGGCTGTGGGATGGGGCAGTGCTCCCGGGCTG
>NW_020957291.1:27305-30496 GCF_003031625.1 Empidonax traillii | reverse complement strand
GATTCCATGAGGTTCTGTGTTGTCCCAATTGCACAGTGATTCCATCAGGTCCAGAGTGTCCCAGCACTCCTTTGAATCCAGGAGGCCCTGCAGTGTCACAATGGCCCTTGGTGCTGTGAGGCTGCACAGGGTCACAATGGCCCCTTTGTCTCCACATGGCCCTGCAGGGTCACAATGTCACAGTGTCACAATGTCACAGTGTCACAATGTCACAGTGTCACAGTGTCGCAGTGTCACAGTATCACAGTGTCACAATGCCCCCTTGATTCCAGGAGGTTCAGCACCTTCCCAGGACTCCTTTGTTTC
Organism: Empidonax traillii; assembly: GCF_003031625.1. Taxonomy (NCBI): domain Eukaryota; kingdom Metazoa; phylum Chordata; class Aves; order Passeriformes; family Tyrannidae; genus Empidonax; species Empidonax traillii. Next base: position 30,190 of record NW_020957291.1, on the reverse strand, counting down.
TGTGACGCCCTGGAGTGTCATCAAGGCCCCTGGATTCTGTGAGCTGCCCCAGTGGCCAAGGGCCTTTGGCTCCATCAGGCCTTGCACTGTGGCAATGGCCCTTGGATTCCAGGAGGTTCCAAAGTGTCACAATGGTCCTGATACCAAAAGGTGGTAGAAACAAACAAATCACCCCAATTTGTAAGTGTTAAGAAGCAGGAATTGTTCTTTATTCAGCACTGGATGTTGGCAGGGAAGCTCCTGTAACCCAAGGTGCCAAATGACAGATGGAGAGGGCTTCTTATTGCACACACTGGTTACATATTCATTAGATGTGCTGGTTTGCCTAATACATATTCATTGGTTTGCTTCAAAGGGTCACCCCCCTGGAGGTCCTTCTTTGGTCCTTCCAGGCTTCCTCTGTTGCCTTGCCCTCAGTTCTTGAGCAGGCCTATCGACATCCTGTTCCACCACCAAGAACTGTTACGGTTTTTCTTCACCTTACCTGGGGACACAGAGCTTATTTACATCCTATTAGTTTGAGTTACATCCCTGCCTGACCAACCTGGTCTCCTTCTGTGACAAATGACCCCCTCAGCAGCTGAGGGAAAGGCTGGGGATGTGTCTGTGCTGACTTCAGGAAAGCCTTTGAGCCCATCTCCCACAGCACCTCCTGCACAAAGTGGCTGCTCATGGCCTGGACAAGGGAACTGTTTGCTGGGGGAAAAACTGGCTGATGGCCCAGGGAGGGGTGGGGGATGGAACTAAATCCAGGTGGGGACAGTGAAGCAGGAAGGGTTAATTGGGACACTTTTGCTGTGGGCCCATGAGGGCCCCTACCCCCCCTGTACACTTTTAATTTGCCTTCAGCTATATTTCGTAAGCTGCATTTTGCACAAGGAGACTCTGTCCTGTTCTGAGGGCATCAGACCTTAAAGGAACCACAACAAACACTGGGCAAAGAACCCCAGTCCCATGAATCTCGTCCAGAGGAGCCAGGGTGACATTTGAATAAGTAATATAGGCCCAAAGCCAGGGGTTTCTCTAAGGCTGAGTGATCAGAACACAAGAACAATAGAAAGAATGAAAGGTCACCAGGGTCACCTGATGAAGAGGAGAGAATTTGAGACCCCAGGATGAAGGCAAACAGGAACCACCACCAAAGTATTCCTCAAAATGGAAACCACGCCTCAATCTCCACCCCTAACTCCACCTGTTATGAATATTGTAATCAAATGATGCAATAACATTAATATGTAAAATTATGTTGTAATCATGACCGAAATATTGTATAAATTCTCTGTTCTTACCGAATCACTTTGGAGTTTTTACCTGGCCTGAATGGGTAAATCTCCCTGGCGTCGTTAATTAATTAATAAATACCTGCTGCTTATGGACTAAAACTCTGTCTCTGAGCAGTTTTACTCACCTGCCCCTTTTTCTGGGCATCAAAGGCAATTCAAAAGTGGGGGGAATGACCAAACAGAACCAAACCAAAGAAAAATAGACAGAATGGCAAAATATGGTGAGTTGGAAAGGACCTCCAAGGATCATCCAGTCCAACCCTCAGCACTGCACAGGACCATCCCCAAGGCTCACACCATGAGCCTGAGAGGATCATCCAAACACTCCTTGAGCTCTGTCAGCCTTGGTGCTGTGCCCACTGCCCTGTGGAGCCTCTTCAGTGCCCAACCACCCTCTGGGGGAAGAACCTTTTTCCAAGATCCAGCCTAACCCTGCCCTGACACAACTCCAGGCCATTCCCTCAGTCCTGTCCCTGGTCCCCACAGAGCAGAGCTCAGGGCCTGCCCCTCCTCTGCCCCTGCCCAGGAAGTTGTGCCTGCATTGAGGTCTCCCCTCAGTTTCCCCTTCGCCAGCTGAACACACCAAGTGCCCTCAGTGTCCTCACTCGCCTTCCCCTCCAGGCCTTTCCCCATCCTCGTGGCCTCCTTTGGACACTCTCCAATGGCTCAATCTCTCCCTTCCATTGTGTCCCCTCAAACTGCCCCAATGTTGAGGTGTGGCCGCCCCAGGGCAGAGCAGAGCGGTCACATGGAAAGCACAGAAACTCGTGGCATCAAGGGGTCACTGTGACACTGTGGGAACTCTTGGAATGAAGAGACCACTGTGACCCTGCAGGGCCTCGTGGAACCTTTTCTGTTGGGAAACACAAAAGAATGTGTGGGAGGGTTTCACTGACAACCAGGAGAATTTTGGAGAGGGACCTTTACACACCCAGATCATGATGTGCCAACACATCTCTGCCTGGGTGTGAGCGTGAATTGACTGTGGTGTGAGTGTTGTTATTGGGAATCTATAATTCAGTCACAGTTCAATTGAAGTAAATGCTATTGAATTCCTTGATAACCGTTCAACTAGTGAATGATTAAGTGTTACTAATCTCTTCTGCCTCCTTATTTTTGTGTCCAAATCCCTTGAATCCTGACTGTCTTGCATCCCAAGGCTCTGTGTAAATCATTCCCTTTCATAGAAAAAATATATTTCTGTGAGGTGCACTTTAAAATCTTTCTCCATACCTAAACTGCAAATTAACTCCAATTAGTTGTTGAAGACTTGAAAACATAAGGACAATTAAAAGGAGGAAAAAAATTTGTTTTTCTGTATTTTAATGAGCCCCACAGTGTGTTCAGAGACAAGTCTATTTTCCTCAACTACTGAGAGAAGATTGAAGCAGCTGCTCAGGAAGTCAGAAGCCCAACTGCCAGTCCCTTGAAGCATTGCTGGGCCCCACTGAGGGCAGGCACTGACAAAGCCTCCCCAGGGACTCCTGAGAGCAGATCCTTGCAGGCCAGGAGTGCAGGCACACAAAGGAAAGTGTCTTGTGGTGGCCTGAGGGGCAGAGGCAGCTGCCAGAGCCAAGGGCACAAAGGCCTGGGTGCCTTTGG
>NW_020957291.1:21545-23464 GCF_003031625.1 Empidonax traillii | reverse complement strand
GTCTGTGAGGGAGAGGTGCAGCAGGAAGAAGTCCCTGGGGGTGTGCAGGTGCTGGTCGCAGGCTACGGCGCTGAGGATGAGGCCGTTGCCCAGGAGGGCAGCCAGGGAGATGCCCAGGAAGAGCCAGAAGTGCAGCAGCTGCAGCTCCTGCCTGTCTGAGAATGCCAGGAGCAGGAACTGGGCCATGGAGCTGCTGTTGGGCATTTGCTCCTTCCTCAGAGTGTTTGGATCTGTTGAGGATGAGAAGTCAATGCTGAGTTAGACCAGGCTGCTGCAGCCAAACAGGACACGTCTCACAGCCACCCCACTCTCAGGCTCTCTGTCCTCACTCAGACCTTCCTGCAGCTCCTTTCCCTAAGCTCTGGCTGTTGCTTCCTCCATTCTTTGTGTTTGTTCCCTCACTTGCACCTGCCACAGTTAGGAGTGATTGCGGATGATGGAAATCCCTGACAATAAATGGCACTGCAGGTCCAGTCTAGTGGGTTCTGAGGGCACAGGGATGGTCCCTCAGCGCAGACAGAAGAGCTGCTCTGCCCATCAGTCTGTGCTCAGCTGCCCTGTGCTGGCACCTTGGAGCTGCAGGAGCATCACACTCAACTGTTCCCCTACACAGAAACTGCACAGAGAGCCAGGAATCCGTGTCCAAAAAACAGACTGACACACTCCTTACTTTTTCATCTCTCCCCTCCCAGAGTGAGACACCAAATGCTCATTGCAGCTGCCCAGAGCATTTCCATGGAGTTAGCACTCAGGAGTTTTCTCCACGAGCATCCTGTGCAGCACAGAGATACTGTGGCAGAGCTGTGCCCTCCTGGAGGGCACCTGTAGCCCTGCAGGACACCCAGGGAAACAACTGAAGAGCCTGAAGTGTCCTGGAGGGCACTTGGGCACTTTGCTCCCACAGACACATCCCCACAGCAGCACCCAAAGGGTTTGTGTCTGCACAGGAATCTGCCCCCCCAAACCCCACACTGGCTCAGAAAAGCCAAGGGTGAGAACAAGGAGAGCCCAGGCAGCAAGGGATGGCAGGGAAATGCAACAGTGCCTCCCTGCAGGGCCGTGGCAGCTCCTTGGGCAGGCTGAGAACTGCCCCTGGCAGGCAGCAGAGTCCCTGCCCCAGCACACACAGCCCTGGGGGGCAGGACCCTGCTCTGCCCCACAGCCCTGGGCACCCCTGGCTGCACCCCCACCTTGCCACCCCACAGCCAGCCCTGGCACAGGGAACCTTCTGGCCCTAGACCTCCCATAGGGCATCAGCAAGTCCTGCTCTGCAGCAGCTTCTCCTGCTGCCCCCCAGCAAATGCAGCACAGCCATCCTGACAGCTCCTGCCAGGGCTGCCATTTGGCAGCTGCAAGAGCCACTGGCAGCAACTCACCTGCACTGCTCTGCAGCCACAGCCTTGCCGTGCCAAAGGGCTGCCAAGGTTCCTCCCCTGAGCAGCTCTGCCTTGTCCTCCCAGCCCAGGATCCCTTTCACCTCCTGCTCCCTTCTCCTGCCTGCCCTTGCTGCCTGCAGCTCCTGCCCTGCTCTGCCATAGGGCCACTTCCTCTGCCCTGCAGGCACTGGGAGAGCCCTTCTGAAAGATCCTACAAGCTGTGGGATGTGGCAGCTTTAGCAGATCCCTGCAGGAAGGGAAGTTTATGTGTCTTCCAGACAGAGAATTCTTCACTCACATCCTGGGAAGGTTTCTCCTGCAGTGAGAGCTCAGTCCTCTCCCAGCCCAGACTGTCTCTCATCTCTCTGCCTTCTCTCCTGTGCCCTGGGTGCTGCAGGCAGTGCCCTCAGCCCTGCTGGGCTGTGCAGAGGAGCTGCTCAGCAGCAGAGCTGTGTCTTTGGAGCTGTTCTTGGTTGCCAGGAGCTCCCTGTGTGCCAGGAGCCCGGCCCAGCTCAGCAGCACAGCAACAGCCCCAGGCATTTC
>NW_020957291.1:17059-21144 GCF_003031625.1 Empidonax traillii | reverse complement strand
GCCTTCTCTCCTGTGCCCTGGGTGCTGCAGGCAGTGCCCTCAGCCCTGCTGGGCTGTGCAGAGGAGCTGCTCAGCAGCAGAGCTGTGTCTTTGGAGCTGTTCTTGGTTGCCAGGAGCTCCCTGTGTGCCAGGAGCCCGGCCCAGCTCAGCAGCACAGCAACAGCCCCAGGCATTTCATCAGCCTCGGGGACTTTGGGGATGAGTCCCTGAACATCAGACCCTGAGGAGAGTTGCAGGAACCTCCTGAGAAATCAAAGTGAGATTCAAACTGTAAAGTTTCTTTTAGTGTTAATGGGTCCCACTGAGGGGCCCAGCTGAGAAAAAGATCTTGTTAGAGCACAAACCTGGAAACTGTGATGACAGATTAGGGAATCACAAAATCATCAATTTTGGAAGAGACCTTCAAGATCTTTTGGTCCAACTGTCAACCAGAACCACCATTATAATTCCAAAACCATATACAGATGCTATCTGAATGCTTCCAGAGACTCAATGACTTTTCTAGGAATCTTTTTCCAGTACCAAAACATTTAGTGAAAATGAATCCAGAGGCTCAAGATGCACTGTTTCTAAAAATGGCACTAAAATAATCAAAGATTGGCAAGAAATATTAGGTCCCTCAAAGATCCCACTCCAATGGACATGGTTAAAGTGTGTCGCAGTGTAAGATCCAACACGTACAAAAAATCCCTACTAACTGAAGTCCTGGCAGTGCAACAACAACAGAAGGAGGCTCTGTGTCACCACTGCTGGAAAATACATTTTAACTGGGACTGCTCCATCTAATGATACAGGGTTAACAGTTATCCCACAATCAGTGACTGTAGACAACCCTAAGGCATTAGGAGTGACTGTAAAAGCTCTTTTTCCACCCGTGGAGCCAGACACAGAAACAGCCATTGCCAATTTAACCCCCATTGCTGTAGGGGGGGACACTTTGGACTCTGTGCTGATGGTCCAGTGGTCACAGTCCGTTTTACTCCATCAGCCAATGCTGACCTGCAGGGTATTTTTTCCCAACACTAACCAAAGTGTTTGAGTTCAAGGTCTTACAGACACAGGAGCAGACGTCACAAGCAACTTTCCTTTGTCTGCCTGCACTCCTGGCCTGCAAGGATCTGCTCTCAGGAGTCCCTGGGGAGGCTTTGGCAGTGCCTGCCCTCAGTGGGGCCCAGCAATGCTTCAAGGGACTGGGAGTTTGGCTTCTGACTTCTTGAGCAGCTTCTTCAATCTTCTCTCAGTACTTGGGGATGATGGACTTGTCTCTAAACACACTGTGGGGCTCATTAAAATACAGACAAACAAATTATTTTCTTTCCTTTAATTATCCTAATGTTTTCAAGTCTTCAACGACTAATTGGAGTTGTTTTGTAGTTTAGCTAAGGAGGAAGATTTTAAAGTGGAAGTCACAAAAATATAATTTTCTATGAAAGGAAGTGGTTTCCACAGAGCCTTGGGATGCAAAAGGGTCAGAGTGCAAAGGATTTGGACACCAAGATAAGGGGGCAAAAGAGATTAGTAGGAATTTCAAAAGAAGTCTTCAAAGTATGTACTTTTTTTTTTTTTTATTCAAGGATGGATGTTTTTCAGTTCAGAGGAGAGGTGATAGCGGTATTCTCCAAGTGATCTTGAAGATGAGTGTCTCCTCAGGACATCCAGACTGGCCCTGTATGATCAGCCTTGCTCCTCACCCTCCAACCTCACCAGTTCTGACATGGCCCATCTTGGACTGACATTGCCCTTCTTGCATTAGACTTTGAGCTCTGCAGCTGGATGTTCCAGCCCCACGGCACCATCTCCCACCTGCTCTCCTTAGAGCTCTGCTTGCACACAGGCCCAGGAAAAATCTTCCTCTTTATAAGACAAGAAAAGAAATGTAAAGCATGAACAACCTCCCTAAACATCCAAACACCTGTAAGCACATGCTCAGCACAAGCTACCCCTGATACTGTCACCTTTCTGTCAGGGACAACGTTATCAGAAAGGTTTTTCAAAGGTCCATACAAAAGGATTGATAGAAACACAATTCAGGAGCTTGCTAAGGAGACAATCAGACTCCTGACGACAAGCAAGCTTTCACCTCCCTTCCCACATGCCCAGGTTGAGAGGGATCTGAATGGAGAAAGAGGAAGGAGAGGAGAAAACTGGGAAGGGCCTTTGTCTTGACAGTCTGTGTGAGAAGATGACCCTGGAGATGGTCAGTGTGTCAGGACAGGTGTGAGGATATGAGGGATTAGGGAAACTCAATAGCCCAGATAACAGGCAGAACAGTGGTGCTGAAGCTCCAGGGGAAGAGCAAGACTCCTTTGGAATGTCCCTTTGGAAAGGCCCTGGCATTGGCACAGCTCTGCTGGGAGTGAAGACAAACCAAGGTGGCACCATCTGGGACAGGGGCCAAAGTGCAGGCCAGGGAAGCACAGGCTGCACAAGGTGCCTTTGGGGAGCAGTGAGACAGGGAAGGGCTCCAGGGGGTGACGTGCCTGGCACTGAAAGAGAAGAGCAGGAGCAGGGACTGTCCAAGGATAAATCAGGCCCCACCAGCCTGGTGGCCTTCAGGATGAAGTAACTGCCCTGGTGCACAGGGGAGGGCAGGGGATGTGTTTGAGCTCCAATTCAGCTCAACTCTTGGCCTGGATTCTCTCAATGCTCTTCTGGCCCAGTGAGGCCATCCCAGCCTGGATGGGCAGACAAAGAGAGGGGCAAAGGCCCAGCTGGGTGGGGAGGCTGAGAGAGCAGGGCACAGGGACATCCTGGGGCGTTGTGAGGCAGGACAAGGGACTGTCCTGGGACCTGGGCACTTGAACAGCCGTACTATTGCCCAGAGCAGGCAGCTCTGCCCTGGTTGTTGATGGCTCTGAACTGGGAGGACCATTGCTGGAGCTCAGGGAAGCCCTTCAGCAGAACCCTGGCTGGCCCCAAAGCATCCTGTCAGGAGCTTCATGGGAGAGAAGAACAAAGGCCAGGTCAAGACCTGGGACAGAGGGACACCCTGCAGGGGCAGGGACTGCCTGACTGGGCAGGAGAGCTGTGGAAATGGTCGTGCTGGTGGGCAGGGAGCAAACCATGATCCAGCAGAGATCCACACAGGCCAGTGGGAGCTGGGGGCAAAGGCAGCCAGCATGTCCTGCAGGGTTTGACCAGGATCCTCCCCAAAGGAGTGAGGGAAGCGAGTGTGTCCCTGCTCATTACCCCTCAGACCTCCTGCCCACTGCTTGGTCCTTTTAGGGCCCTTGGTTCAGGTGTGCTGGGCCTGGCTGGCAGAGGGTTCTCTTCCATTGGAGCAGCCCTTCTGGTTGCTGTGGAATAGGGACTGCACACCATCGAGCTCTGCTCTGCTTCTCACTCCTCTTCCTCCCAGCGAGTTCCTGGGTGTGCACAAGAAGCTGTGGGGGGAGAGGGGGGTGTTGGGACAGAGCCAGGACAGCCAACCTCACCTGACCACCAGAGATTTGTACAATCACATACAAGGGATCATCTGCAGAACCTGCTGTGGGACACGGAGCCTAACAGAAATCATTCAGCACCATCTCCAAGTGCTTCCTGAAACCTTCAGTGATGGGCACTGCACCACGTGCCTTGGGTATCAGGAATGAGTGGTTTGGGTGGTTTAAGGAATTACTGGCAAGGGAATTGTCAAAAAGCAAGTTTTAATATAAATATGTGAAAGTGCGACGAAGCAGAGTTGGCTGACAAGGTTCACTCTATTTCTTGTTACATGGATAAAGCAAACACAGGAAAATCAGATTAGAGTCAGTTTAGAATGATTTCCAAAGAGATCAGAGATGCAGAAGGCTCAAGGCATAAAGGTGTAAAAGGAGGCAAAAAGGATAAGTAGCACCTAATGATTGACCAATTTAATCCTTATAAAGGGATTCAATAGGATTTGGTACAATCATAACAGTGACAATTATTGATTCACTGTAACAACATTCGGTCGCCGAGCTGCATGCATGAGAGACGCTGCCACGCCGATCTGTGCAGTTGACATCATGGAGAAGGCGTCAGGAGCTCTGTTTTGACATCGGAGCAGTGGAGCGGTTGGCGGATGGACCGTGGCCGGGCAGAGGGGTGGCCGGACTGCGGGG
>NW_020957291.1:15018-16643 GCF_003031625.1 Empidonax traillii | reverse complement strand
CCCATGTCAGACAGGTCAAAACTGGAGGGGCAGATAAAATGTGTCCATGGTCAGGATGGGCTCACCAGCCTTCAGCAGTCATCCTAGGAGAAGGACAACTCTAATTTTAAACTCAGGTAGATGGAGCTTGCTTAGCCCTGTAAGGCCATCCACCCAAGAGATGGATACTCTAATTCAAACCTACGTCCTGAGGACCTCACTGTCACTGTCCAAGCTTGCCTGGCCCTGGCAGATGAACCTCAGGACTTAAGGGTGGGACCAGTTCTGTGCAAACTTAGCCTCACCTAAAAAATCCTCTGCGCAGGCTTGAGGGTTATACCCACACTTGTAAAGCCCTGAAGCGACAGGTGAGGGACGAAACGGCAGGTGATAAAGGTGCACTGGAAACCGCAGACCCAACCCTGCATGCAGGTGGTTCAGGACATTGGACACCTGAGACTGACCCCAGAGATGACAGACTCATTTGGCAGCACCATGAATGACCAAGTGGCCTTTTTCAAGGAGAGCACTGCTTGCTCCACAGATAAAATGGAGAGAGAGAGAGGCAGGCCCCAAGTGGGGTCAGGCCTCCCTCCACTCCCAGCCATGGGCCGGGGGCAGCTGTGGCACTGAAGCCCCCCTTCTCTCCTGTAAGAGAGTAGAGAAAAAAAAAAAAAACCCACCTTTAGAAAAGGACTGACTTCTTGACCAAGTAATTCTGCAGAAAGATAATGAAGTATCCAAGGTCAAAACTGGCAGAAGCAGGAGAGAGAAGTTCGAAGGGGAGGGTTTCTTCTCCCCCTCTCTCTCACTCTCTTCGGCAGGGAAAAGACTGAAAAATAACACCCTGTCACCTGTAGAAGATTATTGGGGTTAGGAGACCCCCATGGGAGACCACCATGCAGCTCAGAGAGGAGCTTGTGAATGCAGGAGGAAGCTCATGGAGAGAGACCTATGCTGGAGCAGAACGGCTCAGGTAGGATGTTGGGAACCAAATGAGGGATCCATGATGGACCTATGTCGGAGAAGTCTATCAAGGACTGTTCTTCCCTAGAAAGGGACCCCACAGGAAACAGGGGTGGACTCAAAAGCCATTATCCCCTGTGACTCTGTGGTGAAGATCCATGGTAGGCAAGTGTCCCCTTGCAGTCCATGGAACAAAAGACCTTCAGGGCTTGGGTAACCCCCCAGCCTCTGGTCTTAGCCCAGGAGGGGGGTAGGCCCAGCCCTGAGGCCGACATAGAAGAGACAGAGAAACAGGTCCAGCTGCAACGAATCGGAGTTGTCAACCTAAAGATAATAGAAGAAGAACTTTTGAGTGCTGCAAAGTTATCTAAAAGACCTGGAGCTCCGGAAAGGCTACTTCTCCTCCTGAATTGATACAAATGGGGGAGGGATATTTCTGTAACTACATAGCATTTTTACCTAATCAGAATTGTTATAGATATGCTTCTTAAGGTTTTATCTTGCTAGCAATAAATCCTGATCTGATTCTCCCCAATCAGGTCTCTTTTGATAGAGGGGGGTGAGAAAAAATGGACAGAGAGAAAACCCAAAACATTTTTGGTGGAGAATGCGGGCATAGACTGCCTAGACAGTGGAAAGAAGGCACTGAAGGGTCTTTTTTTTTTTTTTTTTTTTTTTTT
>NW_020957291.1:11659-13629 GCF_003031625.1 Empidonax traillii | reverse complement strand
ATGATGGTCAGGAGGGAAAACTCTGTTGAGATGAAGAACAGAAAGAAAAAGACTTGAGAAGCACATGCTGTGTAGGAGATGGTTGTGGTGCCCCAGGGGGAGTTGTGCATGGCTTTGGGCACAGTGGTGCAGATGCAGCCCAGGTCTGTGAGGGAGAGGTGCAGCAGGAAGAAGTCCCTGGGGGTGTGCAGGTGCTGGTCGCAGGCTACGGCGCTGAGGACGAGGCCGTTGCCCAGGAGGACAGCCAGGGAGATGCCCAGGAAGAGCCAGAAGTGCAGCAGCTGCAGCTCCCGCCTGTCTGAGAATGCCAGAGCTGCTATTGGACATTGGTTCTTCCTTAGCACAGGGTCTGCTCAGAAAAAGAAACAGAGGAAAGAGTTAAGACAGAGCTCTGGGAAAAATAAACTCCATTTTCAAAAGAAATCGATCTGTCAAATGTCACCAAATGCACACCAAGGAGTCAGTTTTGTCTCTGCTGCAGTGCCACATGGAACTGTTTTGGTAGAGCTCTCACACACACAAGGAATGTCAGATAAAGCAGACCTTGAATACAAAAGTTCCATCTCTTCCCCCGTGACTCAGAAGAGCTGGGAATGCAGAGCAGAAGTTTAGTCTCTCCTTAGAATAATTGTACCTGTGTTTTCTATTTTTACCATCACACCTGGGGAAGGTTCTTTTCCAGTGCAGGAATCCTCATTTCCATGGCCCAGCACACAGTGCCCAGCAGAGCTGCAGGGAAGGGCCCCCAGAACTGCCTGAATGCCCCTTCCCTCAGGCCTTGGGGGCACTTGCCCCCCCACTCCCTGCCCAGGGCTCTGCTGCCTGCAGCTGTCCCTGCCAGCAGCTGCTTCCCTGGGCCCAGGGCTGGGCCATGGCAGTGCTGCCAGAGCCCAGCCCAGGCCTGGGGGCTCAGCTCTGCCCTGTAGAGCCCTCTCAGCAGCACAGGGCACTGCCCAGTGTCAGCTCTGCCTGGGCAGGTTCTGATGGCAAAGTCAGAGCAACCCTGGGGACGATGGAAAAGTGACACTGGTGCTGTCTCTAAGGCAGTTTTGATGTCTGATACTCTCAGGTTTAATTCCCTCTAATCTAATAGAGTTCAAGTTTCAATTTCTCTTCCTCTGCTTAGAGATTAATTTCTCTATCGAAGTGAGCACCCAGACAACCAAGAGTGTAACACTGAAAGAACTGGTTATTTCTTATCAACATACCCTCTGTGTGTCTGTGCCTCTTGCAAATCCCTTCTGAGAAATTTCCTGGTTTGATCTGGAGCTGTGACCAGCCCTCATCCCTGCAGCACACTTTGGAGATCAGAAGGACTCTGCCCTGCTCTGCTCTACCATTAGTTGCACCTTGCCCCCAGCCCTTCTCCCCCAGCCCCGTGGCAGCTCCTTGGGCGGGCTGAGAACTGCCCCTGGCAGGCAGCAGAGTCCCTGCCCCAGCACACACAGCCCTGGGGGGCAGGACTCTGCTCTGCCCCACAGCCCTGGGCACCCCTGGCTGCACCCCCACCTTGCCACCCCATAGCCAGCCCTGGCACAGGGAACCTTCTGGCCCTGGGCCTCTGATGGGGCAGCAGCAAGTCCTGCTCTGCAGCAGCTTCTCCTGCTGCCCCCCAGCAAATGCAGCACAGCCATCCTGACAGCTCCTGCCAGGGCTGCCATTTGGCAGCTGCAAGAGCCACTGGCAGCAACTCCCCTGCACTGCTCTGCAACCACAGCCTTGCCGTGCCAAAGGGCTGCCAAGGTTCCTCCCCTAAGCAGCTCTGCCCTGTTCTCCCAGCCCAGGATCCCTTTCACCTTCTGCTCCCTTCTCCTGCCTGCCCTTGCTGCCTGCAGCTCCTGCCCTGCTCTGCCATAGGGCCACTTCCTCTGCCCTGCAGGCACTGGGAGAGGCCTTCTGAAAGATCCTACAAGCTGTGGGATGTGGCAGCTTTAGCAGATCCCTGCAGGAAGGGAAGTTTCAGTGTCCTA
>NW_020957291.1:8746-11224 GCF_003031625.1 Empidonax traillii | reverse complement strand
CCTAAAGCCAGAGAATTCTTCCTTCAAATCCTGGGAAGGTTTCTCCTGCAGTGAGAGCTCAGTCCCCTCCCAGCCCAGGCTGCCTCTCACCTCTCTGCCTTCTCTCCTGTGCCCTGGGTGCTGCAGGCAGTGCCCTCAGCCCTGCTGGGCTGTGCAGAGGAGCTGCTCAGCAGCAGAGCTGTGTCTTTGGAGCTGTTCTTGGTTACCAGGAGCTCCCTGTGTGCCAGGAGCCTGACCCAGCTCAGCAGCACAGCAACAGCCCCAGGCATTTCATCAGCCTTGGGGGCTTTGGGGATGAGTCCCTGAACATCAGACCCTGAGGAGAGTTGCAGGAACCTCTTGAGAAACCAAAGTGAGATTCAAACTGTAAAGTTTCTTGTAGTGTTAATGGGTCCCACTGAGAGATCCAACTGAGAAAAGATCTTGTTAGAGCACAAACCTGGAAACTGTGATGACAGATTAGGGAATCACAGAATCATCAAGGTTGGAAGAGACCTTCAAGATCTTTTGGTCCAACTGTCAAGCAGAACCAACATAACCACCCCTAAACCACATCCCAAGGATGCCATCTGAACACTTCCAGAGACTCCATCCCCTCTCTAGGAATCTTATTCCCATGCGTAAATATTCAGTGAAAAAAGAATTTTGTAATATCAAATCTGAACCTCACCCAAGGCAATTGAAATCCATTTCCTCTCTTGCTCTCACTAAAGGCTTTGTAGAGGAGACTGATCCCCCTTCCCCACTAAAACCTCCTTTCAGGTCATTGTAGAGAGTGATGAGGTGCTCCCTGAGCCTCCTCTTCTGCAGACCAAAGAACCCCAGTTCCCTCAGCTGCTCCTCATCAGACGTTTTCCAGGCCCTTCCGCAGCTCCATTCCCTTCTCTGGACACACTCCAGCCCCTCCAGGGCCTTTTTGCACTCAGGGGCCAGAACTGGACACAGAACTCGAGGTGGGGCCTCCCCCGTGCTCAGCACAGAGGGACAATCACTGCCCTGGGCCTGCTGGCCACCCTGTTCTCCAGAAAGGCCAGGGTGCCCTTGGCCTTCTTGCCCCCCTGGGCACACTCTGGCTCATATCCAGTCACTGTCAAGCAGCACCCCCAAGTCCCTTCCTGCTCAGCAACTCTCAAGACCCTCTGCCCCCAGCCTGGAGTGTTCCAGGGGCTTGTTGGGACACAAGAACAGGCCCTGACACTTGGCCTGATTGATGCAGCCTGTCCAGATCCCTCTGCAGAGCCTTCCTGCCCTGCAGCAGATCCACACTCACACCCAACTTCATGGGATCCCCGCATTTCCTGAGGGGGCACTCGATCCCCTCATCCAGATCACCAAGGATGATGTTAAACAGGAGCAGCCCCAACCCTGAGCCCTTGGGAACCCCACTAGTGACTGGCCCCACCTGGATTTAGTTCCATCCCCCACCACTCCCTGGGCCATCAGCCAGTTTTTCCCCCAGCAAACAGTTCCCTCGTCCAGACCATGAGCAGCCAGTTTGTGCAGGAGATGCTGTGGGAGATGGGCTCAAAGGCTTTCCTGAAGTCAGCACAGACACATCCCCAGCCTTTCCCTCAGCTGCTGAGGGGGTCATTTGTCACAGAAGGAGACCGGGTTGGTCAGCCTAGACCTGATCCCCTGGATATCCTGCCCGTGCCATGGGATGGTGATGGGAGAAATAGAAAGTTAACACACAGTGTCCTGAAAGGTCCAAATATTGGACAATGTACTCTTCGTTAAGTCCTGGAGAATTAGATCGGGGATGTAACTCAAACTAACAGGATGTAAAAAAGCTCTGTGTCCCAAGATAAGGTGAAGAACAAACATAACAGTTCTTGGTGGTGGAACAGGACGACGATGGGCCTGCTCAAGAACTGAGGGCAAGGCAACAGAGGAAGCCTGGAAGGACCAAAGAAGGACCTCCAGGGAGGTGACCCTTTGAAGCAAACTAATGAATATGTATTAGGCAAACCAGCACATCTAATGAATATGTAACCAGTGTGTGCAATCAGAACCCCTGTCCATCTGTCATTTGGCACCATGGGTTACAGGAGCTTCCCTGCCAACATCCAGTGCTGAATAAAGAACAATTCCTGCTTCTTAATACTTACAAATTGGGGTGGAGGTGTTTGTTTCTGCCCCCTTTTGGTATCAGGGCCATTGTAACACTTTGGAACCTCCTGGAATCCAAGGGCCATTGTCACAGTGCAAGGCCTAAAGGAGCCAAAGGCCCTTGGGCACTGGGGCAGCTCACAGAATCCAGGGGCCTTGATGACACTCCAGGGCGTCACAGAAACAAAGGAGTCCTGGGAAGGTGCTGAACCTCCTGAAATCAAGGGGACATTGTGACACTGTGACATTGTGACACTGTGACATTGTGACACTGCGACACTGTGACACTGTGACACTGTGACATTGTGACACTGTGACATTGTGATATTGTGACACTGTGACACTGTGACACTGTGACATTGTGACACT
>NW_020957291.1:4643-7281 GCF_003031625.1 Empidonax traillii | reverse complement strand
GAAGCTGCACTGGCACCAGACTGCGGGTGGGAGCTGCACTTCTCTCTCTTTCCTTACTTCTTCTTATTCTCTCAATCTCTCATAATATTTTAGGAAACTTAAAACTGGATTGGGTTGGGTTTTTGCTGACCTGTCTGGGTTGGCCTGTGCTCACTCAATGCTTTGGGGAATGCTCTATTCTAGTGGAATGCTGCCCTTTCACCTTTTGCCAAGCTCCCATTATTTTCTAAAGTTTACCAGTAAAAGTGTGTTTTTTGACCTCCTGAGAGGTCAAAAGTGTGTTGCATCTTTTCCACTGTACTCTCTCAAGGTACTTGGAGAACTGAAGTCCATTTTCAAATATTGGTAGGGTGGATATTTTTAATGGTTTGTATATTTTTTAAAGGAAAACTACTTTGATGAGCTTGTAGCTAAAACCTGGGATCTTACAGTCACCATCCCTGGAAGTGTTCAGAAAACAATGAGCTGTGACACTTGGGGACACGGTTCAGTGGTGGAGATGCCAGTGCTGGGTTAATGGTTGCACTCCATGATCTCAGAAGTCTTTTCCTACCTTAACAATTCTGTGATTCTGTGGTGACTCAAACTCTTCCTTGGGCATTCTGTTCCAATATTTGATAACCCTCAGTCATCCCTTTGATGCTGCAGCCCAAGAAATTCATGGAATAAGGGGTCAATTGTGACCCTGCAGGGCCTCCTGGAACCTTGTCTGTTGGGAAACACAAAGGGATGTGTGGGGCTGTTTCACTAACACCCAAGAGACTTTTGGAGAGGGACCTTTACACACCCAGATGTTGATGTGTCCACACATCTCTGCCTGGATGTGAATTGACTGTGGTGTTAATGTTGTTATTGTGAATCTATAATTCAGTCACTGTGAAAATTGTAGCAAATGCTATTGAATCACTTGATAACTGTTAAATTGGTCAGTGATTAGGTTCTACTAATCTCTTCTGCCTCTTTATACTTGTGACTGTCGTGGTTTTGCCCACCAGCCCATCCCTGGGGCTGAGGATGGTTTTGTCCAGGTAATTTCCAGACAAAAAGGCCAATCAAAAGTCCAGTGACGCCTTTGCTAATTACATCTTTAAGGAAATGGAAGAGAAGGTTGTTGGCACAGTTGAAATTAGGGGCAGCAGCCATGTAGGGGAGAGGAATAGCGGGCCCGAGCAGGACCAGACTCCCTCCTCCCCCGGCTTGGGCTGGGGTGGGGGGAGCAGGTGTAGGACTGAAGTCCTCCCTTCTCTCTTGTAAGAGAGTGAAGAAAAAAAAAGTTTAAAAGATGAACTGCTTGGACAGAAACCGCTGTGGAAGAATTCCAGCCGAAAGATAACGGAGCTTCCAAGGTCGAAGCTGGCAGCTGAAGCTGCAGCAAGAAAAGTAAAGTGCGAAAGGGGGGGCTTGTTTCCCCCCTGCCTTTTCGCTCTCCCTCCTCAGCAGGAAAAAGACTGAAAAGTAATCCCTGCTACTTGTAAAAGTTTGTTGGAGTAAGGAGACTCCCCATGCGGCTGATAGAGGAGTCTGTGGATGTACCAAAGAGAATCGAGACTTCATGAGAAGAACTGAAGTGAGGCAGAGTCCTGGTGGAGATTTGTGACCCTGAGGGAAACCTGTGCTGGAGCAGTGACGACTCAGGTGGGATACTGCGATCCGTGTGTGTGTGGATCCATACTGCTGTTGAAGATTTTGTGACCCTGAGAAATCTCATGCTGGAGCGAAACGGCCCATGTGAGATGTTGGGATCCGTGAGTGTGTGGATCCGTGCTAGACCCATGCCGAGAAGTCTATCAAGGACTGTTCTCCCGTGGGGAGGGACCTCCATAGGGAAACAGGGGTGGACTCATAAGCCATTATCCCCTGTAACCCTGTGGAAGAAGATCCATAGTAAGCAAGTGTCCCCTTGCAAGCCTATGGAAGGAAGACCCTTTGGGACCTGAGTAACCTCCAGCCTTCAGTCTTAGCCCAGGAGGGGGGGTAAGCCCAGCCCTGGAAGCCAACACAGAATGAGAGGGAGAGAGAAGAAGTTCCAACTGCAATGAAAGTGCTGCTGCTGCTGCTGAGAATCTGTTGCTAAAGGAAGAGAACTGGAGCTCCAAAGATACAGAATGAGACTACTTCTTCTCCTTGGACTGGTATAAAAGAGAAAGAAGTATTTCTGTATATATATAACACTTCAACTTGAGTAGAAATTGTCGTAGATATAGCTCTTTAGTTTTTAATTTACTAGTAGTTTTGTTTTACTAGTAATAAATGTATATACTATTTTACCCCAAATCCTGTCTCTCTTTTGTCTGCAAAAACTTACTCTCAACTAGTAGTAATTGTGTAGGAGGTGGAAAGCAAATTGACCCAAAGTAAAACCACGACAATTAGCTAAAGTACAAAACAACTCCAATTATCTGTAGGAATCTTGAAGACATAAAGACAATTAAAAGAAGGGAAATAATTTGTTTTTCTCTCTTTTAATGAGTCCCACAGTGTGTTTAGAGACAAGTCCATCATCCTCAACTACTGAGAGAAGATTGAAGAAGCTGCTCAAGAAGTCAGAAGCCAAACTGCCAGTCCCTTGAAGCATTGCTGGGCCCCACTGAGGGCAGGCACTGACAAAGCCTCCCCAGGGACTCCTGAGAGCAGATCC
>NW_020957291.1:0-1394 GCF_003031625.1 Empidonax traillii | reverse complement strand
CAGCCCAGGTCTGTGAGGGAGAGGTGCAGCAGGAAGAAGTCCCTGGGGGTGTGCAGGTGCTGGTCGCAGGCTACGGCGCTGAGGATGAGGCCGTTGCCCAGGAGGGCAGCCAGGGAGATGCCCAGGAAGAGCCAGAAGTGCAGCAGCTGCAGCTCCCGCCTTTCTGAGAATGCCAGCAGGAGGAACTGGGCCATGGAGCTGCTGTTGGACATTGGTTCTTCCTTAGCACAGGGTCTGTTCAGAAAGGGAAAAGACGAGGAACAATTAAGAGAGACCTCTGTCAGCAGAGATATTCCATCTTTCACAGCAATCCCCCCAATTCAATTGTATTTCCCTAATTCTGGTTCAGAGTGGTGTGAGCAGCAGGAGCTCTGCCCATGTGCTGCCAAGGGCTCAGCTTTGCTCTGCTGCAGTGGGGACATGGAGTTGGTTTATTACAGCTCTCATGATCACACGGGTGTCAGCTGTAACTCACCTTTAATGGAAAAGCTCCATCTCTGACCTCCCTGCTCAAAAGAGAGTGGAATGCAGAATAGAAGCTTCTAATATCCTTAGAATAATTGTTCTCTGTTACATATGTTCCACCAGGAAATCTTCAGAATGTTCTTTTTAGGAGTAAAAATTCTTATTTTTATGGCTGAAAATGTGAAGAGCCTTGAGAAAAGACAAGAAACAAAAGGGTTCAGTTCTGTAATTGAAAGAAGAGCCAGGAGAGATACAGAGTCCTTTAGCCTGTTTCCCATCTGCCCTCCTCTTTCCTTTATGCTGCATTCACTTTGATTTCCCACAAATAAATATTGAAAAACACACCCACAAATACCTGTGCAGTGCTGAGAGCAGGACAGTGTTGCTTCCAAGGGCAGCTCTGTGCAGTGTCCCCTGTGCCAGCCCAGAGCTGCAGCTGTGCTGGACAGAGCAGGACAGGAGCCCTCCCACAGGGAAGCCAAGGGCTGGCCCAGGACAGTGCCCACCCCCAGGGGAAGGCTCAGCACTGCCCAGGATCCTGGGCTCATTTCTGACACTGCCTGAAATATTCACCTCGGAGAGTAAAAGGGGTGGAATTTCAGTGCAGCCTCCTGAGCTGAGAGAACAATGTCTGTGCTGCAATGCCTAAGCAGCAAACACACAGCAGCACTAATTCCTTTCCTGGAGCCCCTGTCTGTTCTGAGCTGTGCCAAAAATTCTCCATGAAATGTCCTGTAGTGGTGTGGAGCTGTGAGCAGCTCTGAGCCTGCAACAGCAAGACATGGAAAAGATCCTCCCTGCCCTGCCAGGTTTGCTCCTTGTCCCCAGCCCTCCTGCCCCAGCCCTGGGAGCAGCTCCCCGGGCCGGCTGAGCTGCCCCTGGCAGGCAGCAGAGTCCCTGCCCAGCACAGCGCCCTGGGCTGCAGGACC
>NW_020957290.1:36220-38833 GCF_003031625.1 Empidonax traillii | reverse complement strand
AACAAGGTAAAAATGATTCAGTACATACATATATGAATTTTCCCAACTTAAAAAATGGCACCCAAACATACTGACGGAAGACAAGACATGGCAGCTTTTCTAGGAGCCTGCTGCAGTGACCGTGAAATGGTGGAGCTCGAGATCCTTAGGGCAGAGAGGAGGGTGCACAGCAAGCTTGGACTTCAAGAGAGCAGATTTTGTCTGATTCAGGAATCTGAGGTATTCAGTTACTTTCTTGCATCAGTCACCTGAAGACTGATGAAAGGAAAGAATGATTGAGGCTATCAGAGAAAGGTGAGAAGAGCTTGAGCAGGACAAGCCAAGGACAGCAACTAAACCTCTACAGAGCTAGGTTGAGAGGGTGTGCCGGATGCCCTGCTTAAGTTAATACCAACTTAGTTTACGTTAATTGTACACTGTCATTACTTTACATCACTTTCCACATGACCATAGTCTCTTCTCTGACCAATCCAACTATTACATTTTGCCAGTTGACATGGCAAGCAAGGACTTCACAGATCTGAGGCACAATGCACAGACACAAATCCAACCCAGGAGCGAAACCCAGGTCCCAGCTATCTCTGGTTTTTCTCAGTTGTGAGGAGGTAGAAGTTCTTAACACTAGTGGAGTTGTAGTTTGAACACAGAAAGCCAAAGAATTTGGCTTTCATTAAGAGCCTTAATACTACCACTACCTAAATTCTGAACGCTTACCTTTGCCGTCCTCATATTACATGACCTGCTTTCAGGTTGTAATTACAGTATTTATAGTATATATGATATTCACATTTTACCTGGTATTCGAAATTTTACATTACATTAGTATAATCAGTGTCTCAAGTTTAGTCCCTACTTCTTTGCAAGAAACCAAAAGGAAAAGGTAAAATTGGAGATATTACATCCATTCTCAGAATTATTAAATTTACTGTTACTGTTTTAGTGATCAATCCATTCGTATGTATTTTTGATACAAGATCAAAATAAGAGTAGAATATTTGTCAGCCACATTCTTGGTTTTTGCAATTAACTTCCAATAACTTCAAGTAACTTTCCAGTAATTGGTGTCTGTCAACTCTACAGATCTATCCTGAATTAATTTCCACGTCAGTTGATGCTGAGATTTCAAGATAAGCTTCTGGGTTTTCACACATATTAAAACTGAGAAAACCAGCAAGAAATGCAGAAAAGAATCAGTAATTCTTTCAACATCTCCCTGAACCTCCCCTCTTGGGGCACAAGTCCTTTGTGTTAGTGCTAGGCAATACCAAAAACGATGGTCCCTTAGTGTATTCCTGGTGTACATCAACAATAAAAACAGCCACTTAAGTTTCTGTTTTTAATCAAAACTTGCTTGTGGGATTTCTTTCCCTTCATACAACTGAAGAGGAGAGCTTTATCCTTCCTACCTATTAAGTAGGTAAGGAGGATAACTCTCTGGGAAACACAAAAGTACTTGAATTACTTTTTTTTAATATACAATAACCACTTGCAGCAACCATCCATGTGACTAATGAGTATGTTTACTTAAACCTTCCTGGGTTTTGTGATGCTTTTATCTACAGATGTGATTCCCCGAGCAATCAGTAAAATGTCATAACCTGATGGTTTTCAAAATTTCATGAGCCAACTAACTTTAGTGACTTGAATTTCTTCTGTACCTGTTAAGTTATTAACAATTTTGCCCTCTCCTTGTGGTGGAGAGGGAAGAAGAGAGAGAGGCTGTGTGGTTGGATAAGCTGAATATTAGAATGTCATTTAACTGTCACTGTTCCCTGGAGATCAAAAATTTCAGTCTAAGCAGTAGCAATTATAACAACTCCAGAACACATAAAGGTTTGAGAGAGCTATCTGGACAACATCTTTTGAAGAACATCTTTGAATACAACTGGGACAGCCTTCATGGCAACCACTGAGCATTGATAAATGCTTAGTGAAAGAGCATATTCAAGTCTGATATGCATTGCTTTAGTCACAAAGAGTTATAATGAGTGAAAACAAAAAACTGTGTTAGAAGAAAATGAAAGTGTTTGATATTAACACTCTGCTTAGCAGCAACTCCAGTAGAAGAAACAGGACAAAGGAAAAAGCAGCCTTGACCCCAGTGACACAACCAGTCATCCTCGGTATAGATACCTTAACACGTAAGTAGAAAAAGCACTAATTGCCCCCTCAGAAAGCTCGTTGCTTTATCAGTATTCCCTTTCCCCAATACACCCAATGGAAAATAAGAAACTCTCTCTGTTCCAAAGTAACACAAGAAGATCCTGACTCTCTGTTATGCCTTTCATGCAGAGGTGGGTGTACCTGACATGGGAAGAAAGCTCTGCTACTTCTAGCCATCACAAGTAGCCTATTGCTAAAGGTATATGCACATTAGTTGCTCAAAGCCTAGTTTGTTGGATGGCTTATTTAATTGTTTAAGTCAGACTAGAGTATATTTATTTAATACTGATAACTAGTAACGTAAACAAGAAATCATTTGCCTTCTCTATGTACAGATGAATTTATATTCATTAGGAGTACTGGCACAGAATAAAACAATGTTCTATGGGCAGGAAATGCAGTGTTTTCTTTTCTCCTCGTTTGCTGAAGCATAAAGATACAGGTCTAGGG
>NW_020957290.1:6520-35946 GCF_003031625.1 Empidonax traillii | reverse complement strand
ATATTTATTTAATACTGATAACTAGTAACGTAAACAAGAAATCATTTGCCTTCTCTATGTACAGATGAATTTATATTCATTAGGAGTACTGGCACAGAATAAAACAATGTTCTATGGGCAGGAAATGCAGTGTTTTCTTTTCTCCTCGTTTGCTGAAGCATAAAGATACAGGTCTAGGGTGTGTAAACAGCTTACTACTGATTATGAAGATGTAACTTCATTAAACATCCTGGACATTTTGACAGAGAAAATGTTTCATTCTGTAGAAGGCCAAAATGTTGACTTAAGTACCTCAACATTGCCATAGCAAGCTACCACTGATTTCAGTTCAGAAATCAAATCGAATAAAACTTCATAAAGAAACTAATTTTTTTATTTTATAATACAGTGAGGATCTGATATATTTAGAGCTAAACAAAAGTGGAAATAGGGGCTGAACTGAAATAAATTGGAAGAAAATTACACCATTCTGTTCAGTAACACCTGAAAGGAATATTGTATTATACTCTCCTATCCTTTTACGGAAATATTTTAAAATGTATAATTATGGGAGAGGATTTTGATAAGAAGCCAAGGGAGTTAGGCATTTGGCTGGGATCACATTTTACAATTAGAACACCTTCCAGCCTTAGTCTCCTTCCCCTGCAGAAACAATAAACATCAGTGAGACTGCTGAACTGAATCTTACCAGACACGTGGAAGGTAAAACTGTCCTATTTTACCCAAAGAAAGTCCTTTCTACACATCCTCTCTGCACATCCCAGTATATTTTTTTTTTTTTGGCTTTTTACTCGTGTGGCTCTCCTATTCCAATTATATTTCTCAGGTCCTTCTTCCAAAATCCCCCACTGAGCAGCAGCATTTCTTCCGTTTCTTATGATGAAGATTTTTTAATCCATTAGCTACCTTCATTCCTGTAAACTGGCAGGAGACTTAAGCTGAAGATGAATTGAGGGAAAATGTTATGTGTATATCAAGTACTGGACTGTGCTTCATTTTTGCCAAACCTAGCAGTTCTAAAAGAATGGTTTCATTAACTTTGAATACTTTTGTCCATCTTTTACTACATTAAAGGAAGGTCTATTGACCTTGGAAAGAGATAGAAATCTGCCCACAGCAAGTCATCCTACCTATTTCCAATGCCAAGCTAAAAAGCATAAAGTGACATGAAGTAGCAATACTGTCCATGTTTATCGTAGTATGCATTCGTTCCTGCCTTTGAAATGATAATCCAGTCAAACTGCGAAAGGCCAACGCTCAGCAAAAAAAGTCTGTTAAACCTTTACTGGCAAGCCTTATAGGCTTGATTCGTTGCCTATTTCTCTAATTTGTAGTTCTCCTAACTCTACAGATGTGAATGGAATTAAACAGGAATGATACTGAAAAAATGTGGTAATAATCCCAAGGCCATAATCAATCTTTTTAGACCTATGAAGCTGGTATAAGGCTGTCTGTCTGTCTGGAATTACTTCTGATATTTTCTACGAGAAGGCAAAATCATATTACACAGAGAATTGAGAAGTAGATTCCCAGGTTAAGCCCATCTCTAACAAATGTAGGTTACAGCGCAGGTGAAGTTGGCTCAGTCTTAATCAGATGGATGTCCAATGCCTATCAGTGCCACTCAAAGGGGTTTCATAGCATACACTCTGAGTGACTGTGTGAGAGTGCAGGACCCTTCAAGGTTATTATTCTGTTCTTTTTATAAGATTAGCTGCCCCAATTAGCACAGAGTGACTTCTTAATGCTGGGTCCCAACATATGAAATACTCCACACCTCCTCAGACTTCAGAAACCAGTGGGGTTTTTGCCAGTGATCCCTGGCATCAATTATAGTGCTGAAAAACTTTGAACAGTTACTTGCATGCCATCTGCGTAACTGTAAAGCAACACCAAATTAAATTTGTTCCAGGACCTGCCATGTGTGGAGGAGGAGTTGTGTTCTATTTGCAATCATGTTATGTTTCTTTATTAGAATGAACCTTAACAAAGAATACGCACGTAAATGTATTTACTCCTCCCAAAATGCAAATACCATTGGCCAGTTTGTGAGGAAGGAAGAGCATCCTCTGTTTACCTGTTCATTTGCTAAAATCCCCCAAACCCCACCTTTCTACACTCTCTGAATCAATCTGGGACTGAAGCCAAAGTTACCTACTATATAAGAGTGACAAAGCACAGGTGAACTACTGGTCCTGATCAACTTTAGACCCAACATCCTTGTGCCAAACTCCACTCAAGATGGGGTTTGGCAGGGGGATGAGGCTACCAGAATGGGCTTTCCTATTAACAATGTGCTTTGTCCATCAGATAGGTAAGAAGTCGCCTTTTTTATTGGGAAAAGAAAAAATGCTCTGTTTAGATCTAGTAATATATTTTAAACAACTATATACATTGATTCATTTGGTGGCATTTAAAGAGGATTTCTTTATATATTTTCATTGAACATTTAATGTGTGTCTAATAACTGGACTGAGTTAATTTAATATTGCCTCAAACTTCGGTATATAACTACATTTGGAAAGTATCCTTGAAGATCAAATCCAAAAGAACCATAATTCATTTCTCAAAATGTCGGGTTTTCAGTATCGCTTATGCCTTACAAAAGCATTTTATTGCTGTTGCATTTTGTATTAGGATTCATTATTAATGTTATGAGGTTTTTTAAACCTAAAACACTGCATTTTCCAGTTGCCAGATCAGACCACTGGTCAATCTTTTCCAATATTTTATCAGCTACCAGGGGCTAATACCAGATTCCTCAAGGTTTCTTGCAACTTTTTTTGCAAAAGAGACTAGGAGTAAATATTCATATTGTAAGGGTTTTTAGTAACTAATTGTGCCTTTATATTTATATGTAAATTACAGATATTGAATATGAGCAGGATGGGGAGATTTATCTGACACATACAATCCATCATTTTGTATGGGGTTTTTTTCCTCCTGTTAATATTATATCCATCAGGGTTGGTCTTGGCAGTTTTCACTAACATGAGTAATCCTGTTAAGTCAGTTGAATCACTCAAATTGAAATTATTTGCATGACTACAAGCTTTATAAGTTGGTCCCATTTATGTAATTTCTGCCCTGTCAGCTAACATTTTTGAGTCTGCAGAGTCCCTATGTAAATTTATCTTGCACATAATTTCCAAAACATTGAGAAATGCAAGTACAATTTTAGGATGCTTTATAGTTTGTTCAATAAACACTTAATTACTGGCAAGTTGATTTGTATTGTACTTGAAAATACAACAGTCACGTAGAGTATAAACCTATGTTTAGAGTGATGCAATGTCAGTCAAAAGCATCTTCAGCCATTCACTGAGCAAGAAAGTTATTTCTCCTTAGCACTGCACTCCTATGCAGTGCTAATCTGCTAAGCTGCTTTGAAAAATGAGTGATGGCTAGACAGTGTCCAGCAAACACCTCTTTATTTGAATCACACCTGTTGAAAATATTGTCCAATGTCCTGACTAAAGAATACAGGTCCTATCCCATGCCATCTCCTCAAACATTTTGTGCCTGGCTTTATATTAACTTCTATAAATTGATCATAAAAATAATTGCATATGTGGATTGCAGCTGAATATAGGCTTAGCAAGATGCATCCAAATATTTTTAATAATTACATTGGTTTCCAAATTATCAAATAGTAAATTATCTTAACTATTCTTACAACTGAGAGATACTTATTTTTATAATGGTCAACAACGTGGCATTGTGTAATTGCTGAATAAAGCAATGCAGCTAGAATTTCCTTGGGAATTATGTATTTGCTGAGTAAACAAAAGCCTTTACTTGAGAAAAATTAACAGACCAAAATACATGTTTTGTTCTGTTACAAAGGTTCCCACGCTAGAATAAACAAACCTTCTATGATTCTATGCCTTCTGAGATTCCTACAGATGTGTTGTGTGAGAGCAAACTTTGTCCTATTATTGAGACTTAGAGGTATTTCTCTCACCTGATGAGTATCAGTCATAATGCAATGAATGCCTTTACTTACTGTTATTATCTATTATTCACAAAAACAAGAAGAAAGGGAAAAAGGTTAAGCTCTGTTCTGCGTTACTTCTCTGTATATCATTAGGATCACACATAAAGAGAAAAGAATTAAAAGCCTAGAGCTGAAAAAACCTGCAGACACTGCAGCAACTTCAAGCTATGGTGGGGCTACCCAGAACCCTCTCTTCCAAAGCCAGAAGTCTCTTGGAGTCCTTTTTTGGAGCGGGGACTGAAATTCCTTCAAGCAGGCATTCTTCTTCAGCTCTGGGATCAAACACTAAATCTGCTAATGTTGTTGACAAAGTTGTATTAGAAAAATATTTTTTTAAAAAAAAAGGTGCTCCTGATCCAGTTCTTTTAAAGGCAAAGATAATTGTTCAGTTTTCATGGAGGTGTGTGGGCTGAGGTTCTTCAGGGAAGAAAATGCTCAGCAAGGAACATAAGCACCAAAGGGAACTGGGGTTTATGGCCCTCCCACCTCTTGCACCAATTTGGCTTCCAGTTCAGTGATATGGTTCTTACGGATTCAGTTCTTAGTCAGGCAACTCTTCTCACCCATTGTGTAAGGAGAAAAGAGGCTTAATTTAGGGCTAAATTACATTGGCAGTTCTGCTTTGACTGAGAAATTGTCTAGAAGCCTACAGTGCTCATTCACATAATCCAGATAAGGATTCAGATATTAGTCATTTCATCACTTAAATCCTGTGAGGATTTAGACTTGGCAGGTTGTAGGTGCATGTTAGTCAATATGTTCCAAGCACAGTTATCACATGCTGACTGTATTCAGTCCTTCACAAAATAAAGTTGTAGCCCTTCAACTTTTACAGGAAATGCCTGCCATATTTACTCATAAAATACAAGAGCTTAGAGCACCAACCAAGGAGATCCGAGCCAGTCTTTTTCTAGACTTCAAAGCACTCAGGTCAGAGTTTGTCATTTCTCAAAAGTCTTTGCTTCAGGTGGGGTAGCAAGAACTCTTGGTCAAATAGACTTGCATCATGATGCTGTTAGGTTTTCTGCAGAGAACATGTGAGTTTGAACCATATTTGAGCCTTTTTCTTTTTTTCTGATGTAATAATTGACTCTCCCCTTCATTTTACAGAGATGTATTTGAGGCCTTTGATACTATCTAAGTGCTTTGGAAGTTCAGATACAGGACATTATTCTTAATATGCTTTTTACCATTTTTTTCACAGGAGGTCAAATTGGAATCCAAATAGGAGGCAAACTCTCTGGGGGTCTTCTACAAAAACAAAATGGTACGTTTCTTTATACTGCATATTTGTACTTATTTACTACATCTATACTAAATACTAAAAATGCCTAAAAAAACCTCCTTAGCATATTGCCAGTAGTGTCAAATAAAGAGAAATTTGTATTAACAAGCCTGTCTCTCTCTCTCTCTAAGAATAGTAATAGATTTATTAGACATCAGCTACTGCACACACACAGATTATGGTTATATTTCTATAATCATAGTTAACTAAGAAAACAGATGTGTGTTTGTAGAGGCTGTATGCATATGTGCATGAACATGTATATATAAAAATCAAAGTGGAATATATGTGCAGGATGTTTGGTTCCTTATAAACACGGAAATGAAACCACTGTAATGTGCTGTAAAGTCAGTGGCTGATGTTGGAAAGTCAAAATGTCAGTCTATCATCATTGATTTTCACCATGTAATGATTTGTGACCATCCTGTACAACCAATTTCTGGCCATTTCAAAGGGTTTTCAGCCTGCAACAGAAAAATATAAAACAGAGAGCAAATGTGATAATTGAGGTTTTTATTCCCTCCTTAGAAAGAGGAGGTGTAATAAGAAGGCAACTATGCTTTTGTACCAGTAAGAGGCTAATTTTGTACAGCTTAGCCCTTTGTATTGTTCAGTGTGTCTGAAGCACTCCAATATGCGGAGCTGTGAATTTCTGCTTTCCTAATGCAACACCGAGTTTCATATAAGGGTCAAAATTAAAATGTAGAAAATGCAGATCATCACAGTTGAATGCAATATCTTATGATTTAACTATTCTGAGTTTGAATTTTAGTATGCACTTTTAACCTGACCCATGGCCTGTGGAAAATAAAACAGGCATAAAACGTTATTTCATTGGATCTAGTATATTAACTGTCGAGTCCTTTCTAGGTCTGCCCTAGGTGCAAATTTTGGTGTTGTACTAGTTTTTGTTTTCTTTCTTTTTTTTTTTCCCCTAGCTTCTCTCAAAGTTTCAGCAAAGTTGAACTTCATCCCATCAATGCTGACAAATCTAATAATAACACGTAAGTAAAGGAAATTAATGTATTCGGTAAGTGTTCAGTTTTGGGGGATGTAGACAGAGGAATCTAATACAAAGGGGGAAAGACTGGTAAAGCAAGTCATTGAAAGTTAAGAGGAGAAACAGGATGATTAAGAAACATAATACTAAACTGTTGTCTTAGCTGAAGTGTAGATAACTAATTAAGATCTAGATGAACATATCTATAACCATTTATGGGGTATATGAGTGACAGATGTAAGATGAGTGATGAAGGAATACAAAGTATTATAATGGATAGATAGAAAATAACAAATGGAGGTGGGCAGGCAAAAACTGTTCAGTTTACCAATGAAGCCTTGGAGAAGTTGATTTTCAGCATGCTGGGAATTTTAAATCATTCTTTAACATCTAGTTTTAATTCACAGCCTCAAATCCTGCTCACAATGGCCGTGTATGCAGCACCTGGGGCAACTTCCACTTCAAGACCTTTGATGGAGACATATTCTCCTTCCCTGGGCTCTGTAATTATGTTTTTGCCTCCCACTGCAACACTCCCTATGAGGACTTCAACATCCAGATTAGGCGTGAAGTGGTGGCAAATGCTCCAACAATCAACCGTATCACCATGAAGCTTGAAGGTGTAGTTGCTGAACTAACAAAGGGTGTTGTCCTGATCAACAGCAATAGGTAAGCCGATTCATAACTTACCAAGTTTTGGTAAGGTTTTTCAAACTTGCCAAGTACTTTGGTGTATTTGAGGAGAAACAACTATGTGTTCTTCAATAAATCTGACAATTTTACCAACATAATTAACAAATAAAATGCTATTAATTCCTATCACAGAAAATCAATCGTTCCTTGAAATATTAACTGAAAAATAAAATTTGGACGAAAAATCCTGAGAAGTTGGATCCAAGTTTAGATCTATATTTGATAATGTTGGACCATCTTATTTTTTAATTGCTTTTCTTAAAAAAAAAAAAAAAGCATTATTTTAGAATCCCTACAGATGCTGGATACCACAAGCTTATCAAACATCTGGATCAGACATTAACTAGCATTTTTTTTACCTTTCCCCAGGGTTCAACTGCCCTATAGTCAATCCGGTATTACGATAGAGAAAAGCAGCATTTACGTGAAAGTTGCCAGCAAAATCGGTGTTGTGTTATTATGGAATGAAGATGACAGCATCCTGGTAAGAACTGTTCCTGGACCTCTCTACACCTTCAGAGAGTAGAGCTAATCTTTGATTAGGCCAGTCCCTATCTTTTTAGAGGGTTACTACTGCCTTCTTATCTCATACTGTTGAGCAGTTCTTTCCTAGTAAAGATAGGCTTGCATCCAGGTAGTCCTAAATAAAATTACATGGATTTGTACCTAGTAGATAGCAATTGTCTGAGTAAAATAGGATGAAAAATCACTTTTGTTATATAATTACTTATTGGTATTATTATATGGCCTAATTACCCCTTCAAATATATAAATTTCTAGCAGAATTTCGCTTTCCTAGGACTTCATTTTTGCTGTGGATTTGATTTTCTTCATGAAGAATTAATAGAAAGAGGCTGAGAGCAGTATAAATACTACAGTGAAAACTTAAGTCTGTGTCACTAGCATCAGTAGCTTAGACTCTGCCTTGTAGATCAAATCCAGGCCAGCTCTTTATTCTATCCTCCAGGTTAGAATTAAATTGCTCAATAAAATACCACAGATCTGACAAAAAATACTTAGAGGCAGCAGGTGCAAGTCTTTTCTGTGGTCTTGAATATATTGTAGAATGTTTATGCTAACTTCTATCAACTTACTATCCTTCATTTTAGCTGGAGCTGAATGAGAAATATGCCAATCAGACTTGTGGACTTTGTGGGGACTTCAATGGCTTTCCAATTTACAATGAATTCTTTTCAAACAGTAAGTGTTTTAAATAAAAAATATTGGCTTGCAGGGTCTCCAACATCCCTTTTTTTGGTATTCTTTAATCTCTGACATCATCGGCATTCCTCTTTCCTATCCTGTTAAATTGTTTACTCAGAACATATGATTTAATCTCAGTTTAAAAATATGTAGTACAGAGATCAGATAATGTGATTTAATACTTAAAGTGTAAATATAGTACTGGTGCTGACAACTGATTCCATATTTCTTGCATGCCATTGTTGCACACCATTTTGGCATATCTAATTAGCTAACTCCATTAAAATTATTCAGATTTTCACTAATAAGATAAATCATATAGAAATATATTCAGTAAAACAAATGGCAATTGAATTTTTTAAACAGTACATTTCTTGTTTCAGTTCTGTCTTAAAATTGGTATATCCACATTTCCCAGCTGAATTGCATAATCTTTGTAAGATCTTATCTTTATCTTTTTAAACAATCCCCAGTGTGAGCATTTTCCTAAACCTTGTCTTACAGCAGTCTCTGTTTTTCAAATCCCTATTTAGATTTTTTTTTCTCTTCCCTACATGGGCTCAATATAATCTGGAAAGAGTTTATTTTTCTAGTAGAAATCTTGGTGTGCATCTAGACATAATAGGCTGAGAACTGTTTTCTAATGTTTACTTTTTCTAGGGTGCTGTGCAAGGTAAACTGAGTCAGTGCTTCCTTTGGAAAGGGTGATGATCACATTTAAAGACTTAAGGGAACTAACTGCCTTGATCAGTCTTGAGCCAAATTCTTGAGAGAAGAAAAAAATAACAGGCAGCTGCATTGAACAAAACCCCCCAACCTTCATTATTAAACTTCTTTTCCACAGATATTAGGATGTCTGCCTTGCAATTTGGAAATATGCAGAAAATGGATGGGCCAACAGAACACTGTGAAGACCCCACTCCTACCCCACCATACAATTGCCCTGAAAATCTTGTAAGGATTTTTTTACTATCCTTTTATTTTTCTTTCAAATTTATCTGTTCCCTTCTACAGCTTCAGAGAGGTCAACAGGACAAGCCCTCAGGTGAAACTAACTGAAAGAGGGCTATAAAATTCTATTAAATAATAATTACCCAAACTAACAATACCAAAAGGAAAAAAAAAAAAAAAAGAAAAAAAGAGAAAGCTTCTTTCTGTTTACTGGAAGTTCTTTACTTTTTTTCTCCGAAGGATGACATATGCCAGAAAACACTGACCAGCTCTGCATTTGCAGAATGTAATGACCTTGTTGATGTTAGAGAGTACATTACAGCTTGCCAAGACGACTTGTGCCGCTCTGAAGAATCTAAAAACTCCTCATGTATCTGCGACACCATTGCTGAATACTCCCGGCAGTGTGCTCATGCTGGTGGGCATCCCCTGAACTGGAGAACCTCAAACCTGTGCAGTAAGTATCACTGCAGACAGCCTTACTTTGTGCTCAGTGAATAACAAACAACAAGCTCTCAAATGATGCTGAGGACGCCTGAAAAGTTACAGGCCATTCAAGATTGTGTTCTTCAGGGGATTCTGATGTACAAGTTCCAGCATGAAGACTTAAAAAAAGCAAGCTAAGGATTTTAATGCACACTGGATTAAACACTACAAACACTGACATGGCTACTAGTGAGAGTTGAAGTGTAATTTAATTAAATGGGACAGTAAATGAAGCAAATAAAAGAGAAACAAGAAGAAAAAATGAGGCAAGCTTGCTTGCTTGCTTGCTTTTATTCCTGTTTCTCTCCTTTTTTGGTGGCTACAGCATTTCTTGTTCTCAATTATTAACTGATTGGGTCTTCACAGGTGTTTGGCTGGTTAAGCACTTATTTATCTCCTCTTTCATGGTATTGAGGAGTTTGCACTGATTTAGACACACACTTGCTTATGGCAGGGTACCTGTTGATACTGTCACCAGTATTTTCTCCCTTCTGATGGTATCAGAAAATGCAAATACACTAAAGCTTTAGGAATTTAAGTCTTACATTTCGCTAGCAATACAGGTGTTCATGGGAAGGGAGCCTTCAGTAGAAACACATCCTTGCTGAATTTCTGGGGTTGTTACCTTGCTGTCCCTAGAAATCCAGTTACTGAGCCAGTTCTACACTAGTCATGGAATACACATCTCCACAGTAAAATATGGATGTAGGTGATTAAACTTGCAAATTTTGAGAGCTGGTAGTCAGTCTGCAGTTTGGTGCACTTTTTTAATCTAGCTGGAAAACTTAAATGGATCTATATATTTACATGTGTAGTGAACTAGAAATACTTTTGACTGAAAAAAATATTAATCTTTCTTCCTTTTAAATTTCAGCCAAGAAGTGTCCTTTTAACATGCAGTACGAGGAGTGCAACTCCCCCTGTGCTGATACATGCTCAAATCCTGAAAGATCTCAGTTTTGTGAAGAACATTGTATTGATGGTTGTTTCTGCCCCCCAGGCAAGTTCTAAAGTATTCACATCTCTTATCTCAAAGAACAATAGCTTACCTGTAGGATCTGGGCAGGTTCCATGTGGGCTTTCAGTCTCATGTATTTGCATTTTTCACAGCTGCAAGTGAAAAGCATTTGTCATGTCTCAGCTGAGAAAAGATATCTGAATTAATTGCCAACACATGTGCAATATTTAGAAAGCAGGAAGAAAGAACAGCAAACAGATCAAGACCAGTCTTTCAACCAGCCACCTGTGCTACAATAAGTCCCTCTTTCAGAGCAGGTGGAATTTAAGAATACAAAGGTTGAATCCTTCACTGAGCAAACTGACATTCATACTGCCCTCAGTATTGGTATGCCCATTCACAACAGCTGCAGATCTCCCTCTAAGGTGATATTTAGGATTTCTAAAAAACAAAGTGGTATATAGGAAATGCCTCTTTAATTCATCAAGGTTTTGTCTTTCTTTTTTTTTTTTTATATTTTATTTTTTAATCTAGGGACCGTATTTGATGACATCAACAATTCTGGCTGCATTCCCCAGCAGCAGTGCTCCTGTATTTACAATGGCAACACCTACGCTACAGGAACTTCTTTTTCAGAGCCGTGCCAGACCTGGTAACCTTTGTTGCTTTTCTAACTCACTATTTCCTCTCATAAATTTAATGAGTTTAATAGTTTATTATATGCCATTGCATCATTTGTAATTGACATGTGTATTTAACTGACCGCTGCAGTTCCAGAATACCCTTAAAGAACATTATTTGTTTTATTTAGCAACAGCCATAACTTGCTTTGCACTCTAACTCATGGTGATCAAAGCAAGGATTTACAATGTTTAGATTTCACATCAGTCAATTAAAATGCTCCCTCTTTGTTTATTTTGTTCAAACATTTGGAGTTCTCTAAGAGGAATGAAGTTGCAGTCGTTAATGTATTTGCAAATATTTATTTTCTCTGGAGAAAGCAAGGGATGACATAATATAACCTCCATTTCACAATTATTAATCCTGTACCTGTGCACTATCACATCACCTTAGAAAACAGACACAACCTGCATCAGGAGTAAGTGTGAAATTACATTTCCTTATTTATTAATTTATGATATAATTATATTTAAAAAAAAAAAAGAAAACAAAATCAAAAAACCCACAAAAGATGTTTTGTCATTGTGCTTTATGTTAGCTGAAATAACGCAAACAATTATTTATCCAATACCTGTTTTGGAGAGTTCAACTGTCCAAAGATAGAAAACAATTAAATAAGCAAGGTGAATGGTTCCAGAGTCATTCAATCACAAGTTCACAATGTTTTGGAAAGTCCTAAATCTAGATTCACTATGTCTCAAACTACAGCTGAAGGGGAAAGCAATAACAAACTAGCTGAACCTAACATCACTGTTACTCTGGACCACTGTTACTGATTTCAGCTAACTTTATTCTTCCAGTACCTGCAATGGAGGCCAGTGGAGCTGCCAAGACATGTCATGCCCAGGAACATGTTCAGTAGAGGGAGGTTCACACATTTCCACATATGATAAAAAACGTTATGATCACCATGGAGACTGCACCTACGTCCTTTCTAAGGTGGGACTCAGACATTACTAGGTCATAAAGCCTTATACATTTATAGAAAGAAATCTCAATCAAAAGACATCTCAATCAACACTTCTGCAACTTAGCACTTTTGACATGCAGACGTTTAAGTACCTGCCACTTAGCCAGATGTTTTCTATGCTGCCATTCAAATCAAAATAATCATTTAACTAGTAGGATGTCATGCAACATTCTTCAGTATGATTAATCCAGCTTTCTTACTGAGTTGCATCATTTTTGTCATGTTACCTTATTAAGTGGTATTTGGCCAAATGGTACCAGTCTGAAAAATTACGTTAATAGTTCTTTAAAAAAAAAAAAAAAAAAAAAAAATTAAACCGAAATTTGTTTCATTTCTGTGAAATTCAAATACAGAAAATCAGTTCAAGTTACCTGATACATTTCACTTTGGGTTTGAACATTTTTAAAGGAAATAAAAAGATTAGAATTAAATGATAAGTAAAATATTTAATTACAGACATGTGTAAGTGAAATGTTTTGATCTTTTAGGGAGCTTTTTCCAGTTGTGTTTTGCTTTCCTTTTTCGTCACCTACACAATTCAGTAAAATGAAATAAAATGTTGTCTGTTACTGTTCACCTGGGGCATGTTTTATCTGAAATTTTTGTCTAGTACAGATAGTGGCTAGAGAAATATGAGAGTTACAGTAGAATTGAATCCAACATTAGAAGTTGGCATGAATAAAAACACCAAATATGAATATGGATAAACATCTTGATATCCATATGGATATAATCAATTAAATACAGATTCAATTTTTCTTGTTCCTGATCACTATAAGAGGGCAAAATTGAATCTTCAGCCAAAGAGGGTCAGGGCTTGATTTGTGAGAGTGTGTATCTTCTTCAGAAACAGAAATATTTTCTCAGAGTTGAGAGATTTTATAGGGAAAGCTTCTGTAATTAGACTTCCATGAAATAACTGCTGGCATTATTTTTCAGGACTGTAAAGATGAAACATTCACCATCCTGGTAGACCTACGCAAATGTGGCCTAACAGACACTGAGACGTGCTTAAAGACAGTGACCCTCAACATGAATAACGGACAAACTGTAAGAATGCAAAATAAACATATTAAAAATGTGGAGAGAAAAGTAAATCTGAGAAAAAAAATCAGTCAGGGAGCTGCATTTCTTTGTCAAAGGTTCAATGTATATGATGAGTACATGTTAATTTTAATCAAGTGAAAAGAAACTGATTTTGTTATGAAAATCAGATCAGCCATAAATTTGGCTTTGTGGAATGTCACTAAGAAACACATTGTACTCACACAGCAGAAAAAGGCTATTTTCTCTCCTAATTAGATGAAAAAAACTCAAGAGTTTTAAGGTTAGTAACCACAATTACAACAGTAAGGGATGTAATTCATCACTAAGATGTGTTCAAAGAAAACAAGATGATGCAATCCCCTAAAAAACTGAGAAAGTCCCTTTAAAAGTAATTCTTTTACAGCAAGGAAAATTAGTAAAGTGTACAAGGTAAAAATATGGAGGAGGTGAATTCACCTTTTTACTGAATATCTGTTTAATTAATATCACCATTGTTACTCTTTGGATTATAGTTATTATTCACACATGGTTGGCAGTCCAGAAAGCCAGCCTGGGCTGCATTAAAAGCAGTGTGGCCAGCAGGTCAAGGAAGGTGATCTGCCCCTTGACTCCACTAGGAGGAGACCCCATCTGGGGAGGTGCATCCAGCTCTGGGGCTCCCCAGTCTAAGAAGAACATGGAACTTTTGTGATGAGTCCAGAGGAGGGCCACAGAAACAGTCAGAGGGCTGGAGTCCATCTCCTGTGAGGACAGGCTGAGAGAGCTGGAGTTGTTCAGCCTGGAGGAGAAGGCTCTGGAGAGACCTTAGAGCACCTTCCCATCCCTAAAGGGGGGCCTACAAGAAAAGCTGGAGAGAGGCTTCTTACAAGGGCACAAAGTGATAGAACAGTCACTTTGTGATTTCTTGGGAGTGACTTCAAACTGAAAGAGGGCAGGTTTAGATTAGATGTAAGGAAGAAATTCCTCACTGGCGTGGTAAAAAACTGGAACAGGTTTCCCAGAAAAGCTGTGGATGTCCCATCCCTGGAAGTATTCAAGACCAGGTTGGATGGGGTTTTGAGCAACCTGGTCTAATAGAAGGTGTCCCTGCCCATAGCAGGGAGGTTAGAACTAGAAGACTTTTAAAGGTCCTTCCCAAACCAAACCATTCTGATTCACACAGTTGCCTTTTGTTCCTCTTCCTTAATAGGTTGTCGAGGTCAGACCTGATGGTAGTGTGTTTGTGAACTCAATCTACACCCAGCTGCCCATGTCAGCAGGTATATTTTTTCTCTAACAGTGAATGATACAAGTGCTTTTGAAATAAAGAAAAATGTTTGGTGTCATAAAGTGCATGCATAGACAAGAGTGTGAATAGTAGTAAAGAGTATTTACAATCTCCTGATTTGATCACTGTCAGGTCTATTTCCTTCTCCTTCTCTCAACTTTCTGCACAACATTGAATGCAGAAGACATCTTTTTACCTCTCTTACCTCTTTTCTTTAGCTACTACTGCTGTGCTCACATTTGCTTAGAAAGAAATTGGAATTTTGCTTTATTTCAGTAACTAACGATTCTACAAGATATCTTTGACCTCCAGATCTCCTTATTTTCCCCCTCCAGCAGAGTGAGGACTCCCATGTATTCTGTACAAGCTTAGAAACAAAAATAGAAATATTCTTTTTAACTCTCAGTGCCATACAGTTTTTCCTACTTATTCTCTTTGAAGTAGTAATCTCTAACTGCTTATGTTCTGTCAGCAAATAGAGTTAACTTGGTAGCTGCAAGCAGATTTTGAACCATAAATTTCGATTTATATTTCTGATTCGTTTTCATAAAGATTGGCTTTATTTCACTTCAGAATTTGCAACAATTGTGACAGAAATTCAAGAAGAACAGTATCATGTTTTCAGCATTTGACCTCACCCTGAGAGTGATCATTTTGTTTTTCACATATAGCTAATGTCACCATGTTCAGACCTTCATCATTCTTCATGATCATGCAGACAAACTTTGGGGTCCACCTTGAAGTCCAATTCATACCCATGATGCAAGTGTTTGTGCGACTGGATCCTATTTTCAAAGGACAGACTTGTGGTAAGTGAATGAAATATAAGAACACCTTGATTAATGCCTTCTGTGTAGTATGAGCAGTATAAACTTTTCACTGCTTTTCAACAGGTCTCTGTGGAAACTTCAATAATATCCAAACTGATGACTTCAAGGTCATAAGTGGAATAATTGAAGGAACAGCAGCAGCATTTGCTAATACGTGGAAAACTCAGGCTTCATGCCCTAATATCCAGCAGAGTTTTGAGAACCCTTGTGCACTCAGCATTGATAATGGTGCGTGCTTCTTAGAATTCTTTCTACTTTGCTTTTTTTTCTTCTTTCTTCTCATCCCTAAGGAAAACACATCTGTTGGAAAGCAAAGATAAAAAATAAAGATTTACATATTTGGTCAAAGCATACACCTGAATTCAGAAACAAATATTCAAAAATGAAAGCACTGAAGATAAGTAACAAAATAAAGAAAGAGCCACAGAAACACAGCTGAAAGAAACTGTAAGGTCGAACCGTTTATTCAGTCCCTTCAGCGAGTCCTCATCTTTGGTATTAGGAACCTTAGACCACAAGCTGAGTGAAAAGGAAAAAGAAGAGACAGAGAAGGAGAGATTTAATGAAGCGTCAGAACTGGCTTCATAGACCAGGGCACTGTGGTTTTATGACTAATGAAATACAAAGAGTAATGTGTATTTGTGTTGTTTCTATTTTTCACAGAAAAATATGCTCAGCATTGGTGTGGACTGCTGACTGACAGCAAAGGACCTTTTGCTGATTGCCACTATGCAGTGAATCCAGCTGTTTACCACACGGTACTTTGTTAGACTGTTTTTCCCTTTAGAAACAATAGAAATGGAATCATTACAACTAGCTACCAGAAAAGGACTGTTCCAGACGTGTCTTATGCAATGCCTATGTCTTAATTCCTATACTGCAGCACTTCCTTCTTTCAACATGTGTTTCTGTTTGTGTTGTAACATTACCTTATTCCAATTGTCAGTCTTGGCTTCGAGATCCTGACTTGTTTGCAATGAAAAGGCAGTTATTTGCTCCTGGAAGGTTTTACACATATAGCAGAAAGCGTATGTAAACACATGTCAAATGCTTGTTTGAGTATCAGTGAACTATCATCTCATCAGCCTGGTACCTCATTAATAGCCACTTGGCACAGAATGCCCCTTACCTAATAATCATCATTCTGCTATCAGTGTGTTGCAAATCTTTCTTCCCATTAGGAGTCATGCAGGTACAGACACCAGCGAAAGGATGTGTCTGAACTGCATGCTGTGAATAGAGCTTTGTATGCTATTGTGCAGCATATCCATTAATGTGTTTCAGAGGACCATGAAGCTGTTAAATGTATACCAGACTTGAAGACCACTATTTTCTAGTAATAGCTGCAGACATCCAATGAATTTTCATTAACTGCGTTCTCCCCTGCCAGAAAACTTAGACAAAGACTAGACAGTGAGAAAAGCTATGTTACTGGGGTCTATGAATAAGCATATCTGAAGAAGGATTAGGGAATAAGACCAGAAAAATAATGTTCATTGTTTTTTTAGATGGACCATATTACCACTGCTAAAACTTTATTTTTCTCTCCATTCTTAGAACTGCATGTTTGACACATGTAACTGTGAAAACAGTGAGGACTGTCTGTGTGCAGCCTTGTCTTCCTATGTGAGAGCTTGTGCTGCAAAAGGAATCCAGCTGCAGGGATGGAGGACTGATGTCTGCAGTAAGTACTCTTATCTACCCCATTTCCTAAGAACACACATCAATAAAAACTGCTGATCAGAGATTATTTTCTACTCATTTCTAGACAAATTAGTAACTGTTGAGGAAGGAATTTTCTTAAGTGCACTGCTGTCCCCTTAGAATCAATCCATTGCTAGCAAGAGTGAATATGAATAGATGGGAGACATAGCTTGACTGGGAAAGGGACTGCTCTTATGAAAGTGCCTCCACCTGTTTTTGAACTTTGAGTTTCACTACAACTGTGTCATAAGCTATTGTAGGGAAAATGTGACATATTAGAATAACAGTACTACTAATACCACTTGCAAATGAGAGGTCTTTGAAGCTGCATGCAGAGTTCTGCTCATCCAGCAGGTCTGTTTTCAGCATACCAGAAGACATTCAGGGAGATATCTTGTCTCATACTTCAAGGAGTTTAGGAGTCTTAGCAATGAATGGCAACACCAAATGGAGGTTTCTAAACTTTCTGAACTTTCATTTGAAAAATTATTTTCTTCTTTGCAGGCATCACTTACTCTACATGTACAGTAGCTTTTCCGATCTAACTCTGGAAGTATTCAGAAATACATTTACATGAAAGATGTAACATAAGCAGACATGCACAGTATTGTTTACATGTTATTTCTGCTGCCTATGTTGTTTTTCTTTCCCATGAGAATTTACCATCTAGAATTAACAATCTATTTTATTTTCCTCTCTCAAGCAAAGTACACCACCTCATGTCCCAAATCCCTAAGCTACAGCTATACCATCTCCTCCTGTCCACCCACTTGTCGGTCTCTGAGTGAGCCTGATGTCACATGCAACATTAAGTTTGTCCCAGTTGACGGCTGCACCTGCGTAAATGGAACCTACATGGATGAGAGTGGCAAATGTGTGCCTGCTAATGAATGCCCCTGCTACTACAGAGGATCTCCCATACCATTTGGAGAAGTTGTCCATGAAAATGGGCAAGTATGGTAAGTGAATCATTTGAAAAACATTCAAGCAATAGCATACCTAGTTTCTCATTTAAATCAGTTACATTTAAGATGGTTTCATCCTGTGTCCTGAATTTCAATACAGTGCTCTTCTCTTGAACTTCTTCAGCTTTAAGTTCTTTCATTTTCAACTTTTACGAATTGTGTGTATTCCCCTGAGCTGCAAGGTAGGGACAGAAGCAGAATGAAGCCACTACAATGAAAAGTGAAATCATCAGTGACCTGTTACACCACTTAAAAACACACAAGCCTGTGCCTGTGGGGTCCACCCAAGATTACTGAAGGAGCTGGTGGAAGTGCTTACTGAGCCACTTGCAGTCATTTGTCAGCAGTCCTGGGTAACCAGTGAGGTCCCAGTTCACTAGAGGTTGGCAAATGTGATGCCCACCTACACTAAAGGCCAGATGGAGGATCTGGTGAACTACAGGTCTGTCAGCCTGACCTTGGTGCTAAGGAAGATTATGGAACAGGTCACCTTGGATGCCATCATGTGATACATATGGGACAACCTGGGGATCAGGCCCCAGCATAGCTTTAGGGAAGGCATGTGCTGTTTGCCCAACCTGATCTCCCTCTATGACCAGGTGACCCTCTTAGTTGATGAGGGAAAGGTTGTGGATGTTGTCTACCTGTACTCTGATACTAGGGCAGTGATTGTCCATCTGTACTGGGCATTGGTGAGAGTGCACCAAAAATCCTGTGTTCAGTTTTGGACCCCTCACTGCAAGAAAGACATTGAGGTGCTGGAGTAAGACCAGAGAGGGCAACAAACCTGGTGAAGGGTCTGGAGCACAAGTCTTACAAGGCACAGCTGAGGGAGCTGGAAAGTTTAGCCTGGAGACAAGGAGACTCGAGGCACCTTATCACTCTGCACAACTGCCTGAAAAGAGGTTGTAGCAAGGTGAGGGTCTGCCTCTTCTCCCAGCTAAAAAGTGATAGAGATGTGAGGAAATGGCCTCAAGTTACACCAGGGAAGCTTGAGATTGGATATTAAAAATTTCTGCATGAAAAAAGAGTTATAAAGCACTGGAATAGGCTGCCCAGGGAAGATGTTGAGTCACCATCCCTGGAGGTATTTAAAAAACCTGCAGATGAGGCACTGAAGGACATGCTTTATTGGTGGACTTGGCAGTGCTGGTTGGACTCAATGATCTTAAAGGTCTTTTCCAATCTATATGTTTCTATGATTCTATGATATTTCTAGACTGATAGAGCAATTATATTTATGGACATTTTTTATTTAATTCCATAATTTTTCAAGTATAAATTTATGACAATACCAGCAAGGAGAGATCTTACAAGAATGTAACAAGCAGAGATGTATACTCATCCCAACCTATGAATTTTCCTGTTAAGCAATAATGGATATCATATGAAAGCAGCACATGTCGTGTTATTGAGGGAAATTTTTCCTGAGACTGCAAAACAGCATTTTGGAATACTTTTCAAAATTCTCACTTGACAAGGGATAAGTAGCTCTCCATCTCAATATATGGTTTGAGGGGGAAAAAAAAAATATGTTTTTCCCTCTCTCACAGCTCTTGTGTCCAGGGAAGACTGAATTGCATTGGAGCACCGAATCCAACTCCAGGTAAAAATAATCTTCCACTTATTTTTTTCTCTTTGTCAGATTTTGCAGAGAATAGTTCATAGAATTGATTCTTCTTAATGGATTTTTAAGAGAAGTATTTCTCAGTTAAAATACAACAGTCATCATAAAAGGCAGGAGTGCACCTACATTAATCATAAGACCTCTTTTTCTTAAAGACTTTTTTTTCTGAAATACTGTGTTTTTTTTTTTTTCCTGAGAATTCAGTGCTCTGAAGTGTATCAAATCAACAGATTGCACAGGGACAACAATCTCTGCTAACTGAAATAGGGAATTTCCAAGGAATTTCTAGATGGTTTTAATGGCTCCAGCTGTGGAATAAACTCTATACCATTTCTTTACTACTTTCACTTCT
Organism: Empidonax traillii; assembly: GCF_003031625.1. Lineage (NCBI taxonomy): Eukaryota > Metazoa > Chordata > Aves > Passeriformes > Tyrannidae > Empidonax > Empidonax traillii. Next base: position 15,930 of record NW_020957290.1, on the reverse strand, counting down.
TTCCTTCCTCTAGTCTGTGAATCTCCCATGGTCTACTTTGACTGTAGAAACAACACTGCAGGAAAAACTGGAGCAGAATGTCAAAAAAGTTGCCAGACTCTGGATATGCAGTGTGTAAGTATGTCATGGCTGAACAACATGGTTCTTCCAGGTTTTGTCTGTGCTCTTACTGCTTAAGTAATTGATCCATCGGTTCTACTCAACATCTACAACACAGATACTTTATTCTTTTAGCAAAAGCCTAACGCAGTGTTCTGAAGCATCAGCAATGGGACCCTTAGATCAAAATATAACAAAGTAACATCCAAATTAAATCTTGAGATTAGTGTCTACCTTACTTCAGCTACTGCAGGTAACAAGAACTAGTAGTGAAAAATCTAGGGCTCAATCACACATTTGACTTCTGTAGGAGAAAATTAGTGGCTAAAAACTGGCTAGGAGAGATGATTCTTTCTCGTACCCTGCTGCATTTGTGAACTTCTTGCACAACTAATAATATTACTCCACCTAGGTTCTTGGTGGCCACATGCCATTTCATAAATAAGTATCATATAGATAAACAGATTTCAGTGTAACTCAAACAAACCAGAAAAAGATTTTAACTTATTTTTCTTTTTAAAAGTCCATTCAATCACAAACCACCAACTACAAAGTGCAAGATCCGATGTATTTTAAATTTCACAGATGCCACCAGAACAATCAGGATTGGTATACATAAAACATTTATCTTTAACTGATTTATATTCTATTAAATCAATGGCTAATAACTTCCCTTTTGTTCCATTGTCCTAGAAGTTCTTCATAGTTCTCTACCATTTAACCTGGGCAGCAAAAAGAACATATAAAGACATTTTATGATTATTTAATCTTCCTTTTCTTAATGTGATTATTTCATTCTGAAATTTTGTCTTTCTCTTGTCTTTTCCAGTATAGCTCACAATGTACATCTGGCTGCATGTGCCCAAATGGGCTTGTGTTAGATGGAAATGGTGGTTGTATTCCTGAAGACGAATGTCCCTGTATTCACAATGAAGCCATGTATCAGCCTGGGGAAAAGATCAACTCTGACTGTAACACCTGGTAAATACATCTGTGGAAGTAACATTCCTGGTTCCCTCATATGTCTTTCTAAAGACCTTAAAATAGTACAGTAGTGACGAAAGACTTGGATTGCACCTTTAATCAGTTGATGGATCTTTTAGTTTTGGAATATGTAGTATGACCAGGTTACCTTTTGATCTATATCAGATGGCCAAAGCACAGAATGGGAAGAAACATTTAGGACTACAGGGTTCATTAAGTATGTTGCTTTGCAGTTAATGCATTCAGAGTAGCAGAACAGAACTTTGCTTTAATTCTTTACATGAAAAACGTAAAAGACTATTTTAACTCCAGAATCAATATAACATATAGTGGGATGAGTTGCCAAACAAACACCGATTGCTGGGATATGTCTACTCAAAACAGTGAGTTGTTCTGTTATTAATATATTTTATTCTCTTTTCTAGTGTATGCAAGAATAGGAAGTGGGAATGTACCAAAAATCAATGTCTGGGCACTTGTGCTGTTTATGGAGATGGCCATTATAGCACCTTTGATGACAAAACATTCAGCTTCAATGGAAATTGTGAATACACACTAGTCCAGGTACTGATAGTTAGCAATAAAAAGTGTGACGTAATCTTGATCGTGTCTGTAAAAATAATATATTTTTAAATGCTATTCTCTACCCAGGACCACTGTGGGAAGAGTGGCTCAGCCAACGGGACCTTCAGGGTTGTCACTGAAAATATTCCTTGTGGCAACACTGGGACAACTTGCTCAAAATCCATCAAAGTCTTCTTAGAGGTAAGAAGGTTGGGCATATAGACCAGTTTTGTTCTGTATCTGTTAGGGTTTAGGAGAAACTTAGGTATCCATTGCTTCAAGGAAGTTGGAAAATATTTTAAAAAGCAATCCAATTGTTAAGTTAGGTTTACATTAGATGCAAGTGAAATATTTGGTAGAGCTTCCTCGCTTTCTGTATTTTCCATCTCCCACACTATCTTATACCAGTCTTGGTAAAACCACAGAAAAATAATCTTTAGCAGAAAGTTAGCCCATTGTGTCAGAATATTCTTTTATTCTATGCAATGTAGTTCCTTCATGATGTTCAAAAGACCCTTTTTTTGGCAATGCCATTTAAAATATCTTTTATCACACTTCCAGGAACCTGAGATCTGAGTGATATAGTTTTGAGCTATATATTTTTGCTGATTTGTTGTCATTATATAAACTATTCATGGTACTCTTAAAAGCAGAAAAACATGTTTGAGAGCACAGCTGCAGCTATGAAGCTCATTTCTAATTACCTTTTCCTCCTGTTTCAGAGCTATGAACTGATACTTGGTGAAGAACATGTCAGTGTAGTAAAGAGAGGACAAAATGATAAGGTGCCATACACAATCCGCTATATGGGTATGTACCTGGTAATTGAGACCACGAGCGGACTGATCCTCATGTGGGACAAGAAAACCAGCATGTTCATCAAGCTCAGCCCTGATTTTAAGGTGGGGAACTAGCACTTAAATGGCAATATACATTCCGGATTTGACTGGGTATGAATTTTGTTGAGATCCTGCCAAGATCCCGAACAGGTGATGTCTTTAGCATTCCTGCAGGACATCCCATGTTGTTTTTCATTCCTTTGGTACCTAAGGAATCTATGATGTCCCTCTGCTGTTCTGAGCTCTGCAGGCAGCTTTTAGTGCCTATTTGGCCTGACAGAACTTGAGTTGGCAAACTGCTGTTTCGGACTTCGTTAAAATTACCCACTGAACCTCGGTAAAGGTTACCAGACATTGTTAAAGTTACATAACTACATGTGTATAAGTCAACTGAGTAGTCTTCATCTTGAAAGCAATCCATTATTTCCTATTCTCATTGACACAAAAGTCAAACTGTCATACTTCAGGAACAAGGAAGGGTATTATGAGTGAGTATTTTGAGTGAAAGCCTCTTGTGTGCTACCACATATTTTTCAAGCTTCTAACTACACAGGTGATAAAGAAAATGCATTCCCATTGTCATACTCCTTTTCCTGGCTTATGATATATAAGTACTAAAAACTGTAGTAAATAAGGAATTTACTATCTTATTGTATACCACAATGACATTTAAATTAGGTATATAAATAAAGTGTAATTTAGATCTAGATATATCAACTTGCTTCAATACCATAGGTTCTTTTGCTGCCTCACCCACTGGCATTTAATAAAAACAGTGGTTGTACAGAAAGAATGCACCTTAGATTCATAGAGAAAGCATAGCATCTATTGCAGCCTATCACAGTTGTACAGATCCATACATTTAGAATGAGGGATATTTCTGGATGTGCAAGGAAAATGTTATTTCTTTTTATACGTGTAAGCAGTCTTAGTGGTAAAGACACAATGAGTAGATTATGTGGCTGAACTGGTAATACTTATGACAGCTTTATAAAGCTCGTTTCTTATAAGTACATCTATTGTATAAAACAAGGCTTAAGTGTAAATCTTAATCAGCTAACTGAGTCCTTATTTCCTTGTCAAAGCAGAAGGTTAAAATGGCAAAGATGGTTTTATTGTTCAGATTTAAAAGAAGAAAAGTCAAGAGCAGTATCCTTTCAGCCTTAGTGGTCATGGTCTGTTGCTGAGGAAACGGAGCATGAAGATGCTCAGAATGATAGAATGGAATGGCACCATTCCAAGAGCTGAATTTCAAGTATTCTTTCAGTCTCAGGTGTTGTTTCAAGATTTCTCACATCCATTATTATTTTATTTACTTCCTTTTGCAGGGCCAGATCTGTGGCCTCTGTGGAAATTATGATGGCAACAGCATCAATGACTTTACTACAAGGAGTCAATCTGTAGTAGAGAATGTCCTAGAGTTTGGAAACAGCTGGAAAGTATCCTCTACATGTCCTGATGCTAACAGCATCAAGGACCCATGTTCTACCAACCCTTACCGAAAGTCCTGGTCAGAGAAGCAGTGTAGCATCATCAACAGCAACGTCTTTGCTGCCTGTCACTCTCAGGTATGACCAGGGAAGAAGTTTATTGTGTGAAAACTAAGCCTGTGTGTCACTGAAGGTGCTATCCTCATATGTTTTAACATGCATGCCTCACCTATTAGCATGTTTCACTTCAGATAGTGTCAAGAAAACTTCAATCTGAATCCCATGCGGTGGAACAGATTTATAGTCCCTACCTGTAAGAAATAAAGGCATTAAGTTCATAGGATTTATCCATGTATTACAAAAGAATAATAATTTCATAATTACTGTGTATTTCCTTATAGCCTGAGTTGAATAAAAATTCTCTTATATCAGGTACAGAACACAAGCTCAACTTGGTAATAGCTTAGTAATGAAGTATCAGCATAGCCTTTATCTGACACTAAGTACACACCAAACATTGCCAGATAACTGTGCGATTGCCTAATATTTCTTGGGCAAATTAATCTAATCTTCCCCCAGGACCATGTCTGAGTGTCTAAAAAATCTGTCAGTATGTGTTTTGAATGCATCATTTGGCATCACCTCTAGCATTCAACAGTGTCTTACAAAAGAAAAAGAAATTACGGGTGTAGGCCTTTCTTCTCAGATACTTCAATTTTAAGAAAATTATTCTAGCAAAGCTAAGAAAGAATTTAGAAGGCAAGATGTGTAGTATTAAATTTCTGTTTAATAACAGGTTGAACCAGCAAAATATTACCAAGCATGTGTGACGGATGCTTGTGCCTGCGACTCTGGAGGAGACTGTGATTGCTTCTGCACAGCAGTAGCTGCCTACGCCCAAGCATGCAGTGAAGTTGGTGTATGCATAGCCTGGAGAAGCCCATCAATTTGTCGTGAGTTTTATGTCATAAACACTTCTTCTGAAAGTGTAGTTGAATGTACAGTGTCTTGCTGGTGTCCTTGAAACATGCTCTGGGTATCTTACATATGTGAGTTAGAATCTCACTGTGTAGATTTTTCACTCTTAAACTATTTGCCTGGGCTTTTTTTTTCTGAACATGTCCAACTTTCTGTTTCTCCTTAGCACTGTTCTGTGATTACTACAATCAACAAGGAGAGTGTGAATGGCACTATAAGCCTTGTGGAGCCTCCTGTATGAAGACCTGTAGGAACCCAAGTGGAAAATGCCTCAATGACTTGCCAGGTTTAGAAGGTAAAAACAGCTGCAAGTACCTTTTAGAGGGTACATATTATTATATTTTTAATTGTCTTTAATGGAGTGTATTTCCCTCATTAGCTGCATTTGCACAATTCCTCTCTCTTCAATATCATTACATCCACATGAACGGAGGCAGAGTATGGAAACTGGAGTCAAAAAGACCTCTAAGACTTAAGTCCTTGTGGGTGGGGTCTGCTGATGCTAGTACTCTGCATTACTTACTAGAGTTACTGGAAAAAAACAAAGTAAAAATGTTATGACAAAAACAAGACCTACAAATGCATCCTGCACAAATAAAACTTCTGCTGACTGTATTTCACTCCTATCTTTTCTATGTTGTACATACCCCCTTTCTTCCTCCAGGCTGCTATCCAAACTGCCCACCAGAGAAGCCATATTTCCATGAGGATCAGATGAAGTGTGTTAGTCTCTGTGACTGTTATGATGATGAAGATGGAAAGATATATAAACGAGATGAATGTAATATATGGTAAGACTTAACATACCAGCCTCATCATATACAAGGGAAAACGGTCAAAGGAGAGTGGGGAATTGCATGTTCCTTTTATAAGACAGGATTAGGCTATGCTGCCTGTGTAAAAATAATGCCTTACTGTCTAATGATGGGTTTCTTACTACATTAGTAAGAAGGTTTTATATGATTTTATGTTCTATTGATTTTGTTCCTGATTATATTGCAAATCCTCAGCAGAAAGACACATCAAGAACAAGAAGTCCTTTATGACCAGGCTTTTTCTCTTTCACATTCCTGTGGCAGGAAGAACATTGTGCCAGGGCTAAAGATATCTAATAGTGACCTACTTCCAAGGATTTTATTACATACTTAAATCGCTTGAGTATTTAGACTCCCTTTTTAGCCTGCTTTTTAGTACAGGAATATTGTAAGTGCAAGGAAAGTGATATGAAGGAAATAAGGAAAGTTTTCCTTAAGATTTCTGCCTGTAGCTTTGTGTAAAATTTAACTTCTATTTATAAGTTTGGGTTTGATATAAAGAAAGATTTGGGAAAATAATGGCCAAAAAGAAGCCAAAACCAACTGAACACTAAAGGAATAAGCACAAAGGAAGTGCCTTGCCTTTTGATGCCAGTATTTGTCAGAAAGATGACTAAACAAAGTAAATCAGAATCAAAAAATATATGGATTTTTATGCTTTCTATTTCAGTGAGTGCACATCAGAAGGTTTACAGTGCAAGTTCGATGATAAAGGTAAGGCAGCTAAGAAAAAATATTAGGAAAATGAAATATTGGCTATTACTTTTTCATAGATTTCTGACAATAAACTTCTTCTGAATTACAGCCTGCCACTGCATTTATGAAGGAAATAGCTATAAATATGGTGAACTCATCTATAACACCACAGATGGAACTGGATGGTGTTTCAGTGCAACATGCGATGTCAACGGAACAATAAGCAGAAACATCTTTAAATGTGGCATTTTTACAACAACCCCATTTACATTTTCTACAACTCAGCCCACAACTACTACTTCAGGTATGCATGAATAATCTTTAAAATAACTTATAAGTTTCTGTGAGTGACTGAAAGGGAGGACCTTTTCATCAGTTAATGGCATATAATTTTACTTGAAAATGTTGACTTCTGCTGGAGCCACTAATTCACGTGGCAGCTTCAGTTGCCAAAGAAGACCATAATCAAGGATGTAGAAATGAGTACAGCATTTCTTACCCAGTATCCACTGTTTCACCATGGTTTTTCCAGGGGGGGAAAAAAGAATAGAGCTTATTAATAATTGCATCCTGGAGAATCTTCTCATTTCCTTGCAAACAAAAACCAGCAGTTCTAGACCAGCTTCTGAAAACATGAAGGACAATTGCTGCCATTTCTTAAATTACTGAGCACATTGCTACCAACTGAAGATAAGAAATTTAGTTTGAGGAAATGCTCAAATTATTTATAACCATTGTTTAGAACCTTTCCTAATTGTATTTAACAACCAAATCAACAGTTTCCTTCTACTCCTGCAGTACACTTCTACTTTATTCCTGCAGTTAATTCATTATAGAGACCAAATGCTCAGTAATTTTGAGAAATATTCACACAAAATTATACTACAGGAAGAACTAAATATGCAAATTTAGGTCTTCTTAATGTTAATGAATGTTGTTAAGCAACATCCATATGAAGAAAGTGGTATCTATTTCACATGGTCATCTTCATAATGCTAAGAATATGAAAAAAATATTATTAAAATAACTAGAAAATACTTATTAGATTTTATATTTCATATATGCTATATGTATTCTCTATTATAATGCACTATATGCAAAATACATATATATTAAATATATATAATATTTTAGATTAGGTTTATAAATATGTTACATATTATTAAAATAAGTAGAAAAGTCATTATTCTGTAAAAATATTTTAAAGTCTTATGCAGTCTTATGCAGTTAAGAGTAAATAAATACAGAGATGATAGCAAGGAGAATAAACCTTCTCTACTTGTACCATAGAAATCATGAGATTATATTATCTAAGTACTAATGTACCATGCAAAGGATGTCAGATTAGCTTTATTTAGCTACAATTTTTTAATAGATGTCACAGAAAGTACCACTATAATAATAATAATAGAGACAAAAGATGAAAAACTACTTTAGAAATTAGGTTCAAGATTGCCTAAGCTTTAAAATTAAAATAGTTCATTGTATAAAAATTTATATACAACAAAAAATACATGGAAGATGAATAATTTTTTCCTGGTACTTCCTTTAATAAGAGCAAACAAGACTTATTGTTCCTCCTTTGAATTACAGAAATGACAACTGCAGCACCAGTGACAACCGTATGTGTGAAAAATGTGTGCACCTGGTCAGAATGGTATGATTCTACTCAGCCTGAAAACAAAGAGGACAGTGGAGATTATGAAACATTTGAAAGTCTCAAGGAAAAAGGATACAGTGTGTGCACAAACCCCAGTGGTGTTCAATGCAGAGCTAAAGAACACCCAGATACAGAAATTGATCACCTTAACCAAACAATACAGTGTAGTCAGAGCATAGGATTAATATGCAATAATCAGGACCAAGAATCTAAGCAGTGCCATAATTATGAAATCAGAATATCGTGCTGCAGATATGTACCATGTTCTGAAATACAATCTACAACACCAACAACCACAAAAGAATTCACAACAACTACTGCTGCAGAATCAACACAATTCACAGTACAGACAAAGATAAAACCAACAACACAAAAACAAGAAACTGAAGTGCAAACGAGTGAAGTAACTACAACATCACCCAGTGACAGAGAAACAACAACTACTCTGACTGAAACTTCAGTTACAGCAAGGACATCTCAAGTCTCAACAACAGGTTACCAAACTACATCTCCTATAGCAGAAACCTCCACTGTGACAACTCAGGCTCCAACACCACCCAATACCATCTCCACTCTCCCTGAACAAAAAACAAAAATCACTGTTGGCACCACAGCAGTTTCTGGTACTACTGCTCTGCCAACACAAGGCACGACTGTCCCGACATCCACACCAACAGTGCCCGCCCCAGCCACTAGCACTGCCACCAGCACTGCCACCACCTCTACAACCACCACTGGCACCAGCATGGAAACCCCGACAGCAGCAACTCTTCCAAATGTATTATCCACTACTGCTATTCAAACAACAGTATCACCCACTACTGCTTCCACTACTCCCGAAGCAAAAATAGGAAGCACAGCAGGCACCACAGCTATCCCCACTACCACACGTCAGATGAAAGAAGGCACCACCATCATAGCGACCACCACCAGGACCTCTCCGCTTCAGACCGAAAGCACCACCATCAATGTCACACCGAAACCAACAGTGCCCACACCAGCCACTAGCACTGCCAGCACCTCCAGGACCACAGAGGGAAGTCCCACAACACCTTCAGCCAAAACTGTTCCAGGTGAAACCTCCACTGCAGGAACACAGGCTCCAACTTCAGGTTCTACCACTTCCACAACTCCTGAAGCAAAAATAGGAAGCACTGCTGGCACCACGGCTGTCCCCACTACCACACGCCCAACAAAGGAAGGAACAACAGCCATCGCAACTACCACCAGGACCTCTCCCCCTCAGACTGAAGGCACCACAGTCATCATCACACCCACACCAGCAGTGCCCACACCAGCCACCAGCACCGCCAGCACCTCCAGGACAACAGAAGGAAGCACTGCA
>NW_020957290.1:5131-6396 GCF_003031625.1 Empidonax traillii | reverse complement strand
TGAAACCTCCACTGCAGGAACACAGGCTCCAACTTCGGCCTCTACCATTTCCACAACATCCGAAGCAAAAATAGGAAGCACCGCTGGCACCACGGCTGTCCCCACTACCACACGCCCAACAAAGGAAGGAACAACAGCCATCGCAACTACCACCAGGACCTCTCCCCCTCAGACTGAAGGCACCACAGTCATCATCACACCCACACCAGCAGTGCCCACACCAGCCACCAGCACCGCCAGCACCTCCAGGACAACAGAAGGAAGCACTGCAACACCTTCAGCCAAAACTGCTCCAGGTGAAACCTCCACTGCAGGAACACAGGCTCCAACTTCGGCCTCTACTGCTTCCACTACTCCTGAAGCAAAAATAGGAAGCACCGCTGGCACCACGGCTGTCCCCACTACCACACGCCCAACAAAGGAAGGAACAACAGTTGTTGTGACCACCACCAGGACCTCTCCCCCTCAGACTGAAGGCACCACAGTCATCAAGACACCCACACCAGCAGTGCCCACACCAGCCACTAGCACTGCCAGCACCTCCAGGACAACAGAGGGAAGCACTGCAACACCTTCAGCCAAAACTGTTCCAGGTGAAACCTCCACTGCAGGAACACAACCTCCAACTTCTGCCACTATTGCTTCCACTACTCCCGAAGCAAAAATAGGAAGCACCGCTGGCACCACGGCTGTCCCCACTACCACACGCCCAACGAAAGAAGGAACAACCGTCATTGCGACCACCACCAGGACCTCTCCCCCTCAGACCGAAGGCACCACAGTCATCACAACACCCACACCAACACTTCCCATGTCAGCAACCACCACTATTGCCAGCACCTCCAAGACCACAGACAACTGTGAGGAGCGCTGTGCCTGGACACAGTGGTTTGATGTGGACTCCCCTACACCTGGTAGCCAAAATGGAGACTTTGAGACATATGAAAATATCCGAGCTGCTGGTTATCCACTGTGTGACAAGCCACAAGACATCAAGTGCCGTGCTAAAGATTACTCTGACAGAATTGTGCAAATAATGGGACAAAAATTTCAGTGCAGCCTTGACACTGGGCTCCTGTGCAGAAATAAGGATCAGACTGTCAAGTATCCGATGTGCTTTGACTATGAGGTCTCAGTGCTGTGCTGTGACCGTAAACATTGCCAGACAACATCAGCAATTCCAGGGACCACAGTAAGGGCCTCCACCACATACTACTCTCCAGAAACCACCACAGTAGCAACCCAAACTGCACCATTAACAAGTA
>NW_020957290.1:0-2120 GCF_003031625.1 Empidonax traillii | reverse complement strand
TAAGGATCAGACTGTCAAGTATCCGATGTGCTTTGACTATGAGGTCTCAGTGCTGTGCTGTGACCGTAAACATTGCCAGACAACATCAGCAATTCCAGGGACCACAGTAAGGGCCTCCACCACATACTACTCTCCAGAAACCACCACAGTAGCAACCCAAACTGCACCATTAACAAGTACTGTCTCATCCCTTCCCCAAAAAGAAATGACAACCACTGAAACCACAACAGGTACACTGAGGACCAGTGCCCAGCAAACTGAAGGCACAACCATCCTCATCACACCCACACCAGCAGTGCCCACACCAGCCACCAGCACCGCCAGCACCTCCAGGACAACAGAGGGAAGCACTGCAACACCTTCAGCCAAAACTGTTCCAGGTGAAACCTCCACTGCAGGAACACAACCTCCAACTTCTGCCACTACTGCTTCCACAACTCCTGAAGCAAAAATAGGAAGCACCGCTGGCACCACGGCTGTCCCCACTACCACACGCCCAACAAAGGAAGGAACAACAGTCATCGTGACCACCACCCGGACCTCTCCCCCTCAGACTGAAGGCACCACAGTCATCATCACACCCACACCAACAGTGCCCACACCAGCCACTAGCACTGCCAGCACATTCAGGACAACAGAAGGAAGCACTGCAACACCTTCAGCCAAAACTGTTCCAGTTGAAACCTCCACTGCAGGAACACAGGCTCCAACTTCTGCCACTACTGCTTCCACAACTCCTGAAGCAAAAATAGGAAGCACCGCTGGCACCACGGCTGTCCCCACTACCACACGCCCAACAAAGGAAGGAACAACAGTCGTCGTGACCACCACCCGGACCTCTCCCCCTCAGACTGAAGGCACCACAGTCATCATCACACCCACACCAGCAGTGCCTACTCCAGCCACCAGCATGGCCAGCACATCCAGGACCACAGCAGGAACCACCACAACACCTTCAGCCAAAACTGTTCCAGTTGAAACCTCCACTGCAGGAACACAGGCTCCAACTTCGGCCTCTACCATTTCCACAACTCCTGAAGCAAAAATAGGAAGCACTGCTGGCACCACGGCTGTCCCCACTACCACACGCCCAACAAAGGAAGGAACAACAGTCGTCGTGACCACCACCCGGACCTCTCCCCCTCAGACGGAAGGAACAACCACCATCCTCATCACACCCACACCAGCAGTGCCCACACCAGCCACCAGCACCGCCAGCACCTCCAGGACAACAGAGGGAAGTCCCACAACACCTTCAGCCAAAACTGTTCCAGGTGAAACCTCCACTGCAGGAACACAGGCTCCAACTTCTGCCACTACTGCTTCCACAACTCCTGAAGCAAAAATAGGAAGCACCGCTGGCACCACGGCTATCCCCACTACCACACGCCCAACAAAGGAAGGAACAACAGCCATCGCAACTACCACCAGGACCTCTCCCCCTCAGACTGAAGGCACCACTGTCATCATCACTCCCACACCATCAGTGCCCACACCAGCTACCAGCACCGCCAGCACCTCCAGGACAACAGAGGGAAGCACTGCAACACCTTCAGCCAAAACTGCTCCAGTTGAAACCTCCACTGCAGGAACACAGGCTCCAACTTCGGCCTCTACCATTTCCACAACATCCGAAGCAAAAATAGGAAGCACCGCTGGCACCACGGCTGTCCCCACTACCACACGCCCAACAAAGGAAGGAACAACAGTCGTCGTGACCACCACCCGGACCTCTCCCCCTCAGACTGAAGGCACCACAGTCATCATCACACCCACACCATCAGTGCCCACACCAGCTACCAGCACCGCCAGCACCTCCAGGACAACAGAGGGAAGCACTGCAACACCTTCAGCCAAAACTGCTCCAGTTGAAACCTCCACTGCAGGAACACAGGCTCCAACTTCGGCCTCTACCATTTCCACAACTCCTGAAGCAAAAATAGGAAGCACCGCTGGCACCACGGCTGTCCCCACTACCACACGCCCAACAAAGGAAGGAACAACAGTTGTTGTGACCACCACCAGGACCTCTCCCCCTCAGACGGAAGGAACAACCACCATCCTCATCACACCCACACCAGCAGTGCCCACACCAGCCACTAGCACAGCCAGCACCTCCA
>NW_020957289.1:17824-38834 GCF_003031625.1 Empidonax traillii | reverse complement strand
TTTGCTCATGAGACAGTTTGAGGTAGGGCCCAAATCCATCCTCCATCCTTTGAAAACAGGGACTGTTTTCACTCTGTTTCTTGGGACATCCTCTCTCCTGTGTTTCCAAGTGCTCCAGACCACTTCAGCCTGTTCCTTAACTTCCACAAGGCCTTGCTGACACAACCAAAATAACACTTAGCTGTCTGCTTCCTTTCCTCAGCCTGCAGTCCTCTCATGATGTCAAATTCAATCTGGCTAAGCAGCTGATCACATTTTCTTCGTGGAAAGATGAAGCAAAGGCAGCTCTAAACGCTCCAGAGTTCTCTGCACTGTTACTTGCTCCCATTCCTGTTAATTAACAGACCTGGCTGCTCCTTCACCTTTTACTTATTATACATTTCCTTTTGCTAGCATCCATCCTCCTTACTAACTGAACATCTCTGTGCATCTCAGCCTTTTTGCTGTGATCACTGCAAGCCTGTGCTACTCCTTCACAGCTGTTCTCGGGTTCTTCCACTCCCTGTATGGCTCCTCTTGAATTCCAAGGTCATAAAAATATCCCTGATTCCACCAATATGATTCTGAATATGCTTCCTCTACTTCTTTTGCAGGAGGCTGGTAAGGAGTGGTGCACCTTGACCCTACAAATTCAGTGTAAAACATCCAAGGAGTTTCTGAATGGAGCAACTCACCTGCCTAGAGAGTGTTTCAGTGACTCTTGCTCCAGTGGGATTTTGGGGTTTTTAGACAGGTGTGGGTTAAAATTCAGCAGTTTCACCAGATCTGTAACAGCTGCAGAGCTGTTTGCTCCTCTTTATCAAGAGGGAGTGATCAGAAACACTACACTGAATGAAGCCATCTCCTGGGACACAGCCCAAGTCACAGGCTGCTAAGCATTTACTTTTAAAGCTGTTGCAAAGCTGTTGCCTGCTGTTGGCTGATTAAAACCCAGGCATGAAAAGGCTAAAATCCACTCACCAATTCACCTTCAAGTCAATTTAAGGAGCGAAGGTTTAGAAATTCACTGTTGTTTGTTTGTTTGTTTTAAATTAAAGCTCAAATTCACCTCAATTGATTTTTTCACTCTAAGGCACGGGGGAGTTTTTCACTTCACAAAAGCAGGGGCGTTACTCACGTCTGGTAATTTCATCATTTTCTTTGCAAATGGTCTGTTTCAGCTGCTCAATCCTCATCTTGCAAGACATTATTTTCCACCTCTGAAAAAAAAAGGATAATAAAAAAAAAAGAACATTCAGCAACTCTGGGGCACAGAAATTACTTCAAACACACCAGCTAATAATTAGCAACAAAGTCAGCAGCTTTAGTGCACAAGTAGCAGGATGCTCTTAAATGGATCAAACAACTAAATATTTCATACAGTGTTTTGTGCACAGAAGGATGCCACAAACAAAATGAATGCTTAGCACAAAGTCGATCAGTAAAATTAAGTTATTGAACACATATCTAGGGAGAAATGGAAAACACTGACAGTTTGGAGCACTCTGCTTGCAGGGCCAATTTCAGTTTTGCTTTCAACAGGCTTTTTGGGAAAGCAATACAAAGCCCCCAAGGTAAATTGTAACTTTAAGCTACGAGATCCAGGAATTCAGGGAGTTTAAAAACCGTGGGACACTTGGAGCAACTCACCAGCTGATCAGTTATCTCTTTCCCTTCCATGGCCTTCAAAACACTAGAGGAAAAAACATGATTGAAAGTTTTATGACTATCTGGACTGGGTCTGTCTCCAGCAACAGTGCATTTAGAGAGACTGTTCTGCTTTTATGAGAGTTCTTAGAGTTCATATTCGTTTAATAACTTCAACTTACTGTTTTTGGAATTCTCTCTGTTTGGTTTTAAGATGCATCAGCCTTTCTTTCTTGTCCGAAAACCTGGAAGAGATTAAACGCTTTTATTGATATTTTGCACAATACAACGCTTGTAAGTTGTCTGAAAAGATAAAAAGACCGAAGCTTGTGGGATTCTCCAAACCTCAACTATCTGTCTTCATCTTGGGAAGTCAATGGCTCAATGTATAAAACTCCTGCAGAGTTCTGGAGCATGTGTCTCACTGGGATTGCAACAGGACCTCTAAGATGAGGAAACATCAGTGTTGGATTAACAAGCTTGTAAGCAAATTACCACTGTATCTAGATTGATAGCTTAGAAATATCAATACTTTGAGTACTAAGAAAAATGCAGTACTCTAAAAACCTTTAGTAACTGGAGAAATTAATAGTGCTCAGATAGACCACATGGCTGCTTTCAGCTCTGCTTCACTGCATGCCTGAGGTATGGGAGCTGCAAAGAACTGATCAGAAAGGAATTTTTTTAGGATTCATCATCCTGTGTTTTCACCCTTTGAATATGCAGCAGCCACGTTCTGCCCCCCTCCATGTTCCACAGTGTCTTGGGAAATAGAGCTAAAGAAAATATGAGCAAGGCAGATGGAGAAATGACAACGAAGCAAGAAGTGACAAAGCTGAATGTGAGAGCAAACAGCAAAGGGGGGAGCCAAGAGTTTTAAACAGAAGCAGTGGCAAGTGTGCTTTGTCTCCTTGCGCTTGTGTGACAGCACCGTCCTGACCTGCTCCTCAAAACTGCATCTTGAGTTAAGCCCAGATATGAAAAACAATTCCTTCTACGTAGAATCGACAATTTCATCCTAGAGGATGAATTTGGTTTAATATCTGTGGATGTCCCATCCCTGGGAGTGTCCAAGGCCAGGTTGGATAGGGCTTGGAGCAACCTGGTCTAGTGGAAGATGTTCCTGCCCGGGTCGGAACAAGATGATCTTTAAGGTCCCTTCCAGCCCAAACCATTCCATGATTCTATGATTTTAACCTACGACCCAACGACCCTTTATTTCAGGGATCTTAATTTAGAAAGAACAACACAGTTCCACTGACAGAATAGCATCTTGGGCCTCCCTCTCTGCTCACCTGTGGGTTTGATTTCAGGTGAAACTTTAAATCGCTTCACTTTTTTCCTCTGAGCGCTGAAATCTGAGGGCTTGGTGGCTACCTTTGGGTTCAGAGAGCGTGTAATCACCCTTCCAGATGACATTAGCGTCAGAACAACAACAAAACCACTGGCTGCCGCTTCTGCAGTCAGGCAAAAATATCTGTTTTTTCCTTCCAAAACAAACCAAAACCAAACGCAGGTGCTTGGCAGAAAAGCCGGAGGCCACACGTGAGCCAGAGGAATGCAGTGCAACTGGAGCCCGGCTGCTCACCCCAGCTCTTCCTGTGTGTCCTCACCCCAGGAGTCAGCATGGGAATGACAAAAGGCACTCCAAGAGCCTCCTGTTTTTACCACAGGGCACCGCACACCTACTGCACCCCGACCTTTGGCTGCAACCGAAAAAAAAAAAAAAAAAAAAATCCCTTGGCCCAGAAACGCCGAGCTCAGCAGTCCCACAGCGAGGGAGCGCTGGGGTAATTTGGCAGCCCTTGTTTTCAGAGCTGGATTAACGGGCACTGAACAAAAAAATCACCCAGCTCACGTCCACCACATCAGCAAGAAGCTGAATGAACTGTCAAGAAGCTGGGAGGGAATTAAGTGCTTGCTGTGGAGGGGAGACAGAAGTATTTGTGAAAGCCTGTAAAAGTCACAGCTCGCCACGTGACGTCAAACAGCTCCTACCAACTTCTTCAGCAGGTTTCTCCCCAGGAAACATTTCCATTTCTTTATATAGCTCCCATCTTAATTGCATCTCATCGTGCAAACTCATTTTTCTTTATATATCTTTAGCCTTTCCATTTGGCACAGAAACCAAACTTCGGATGAACTATTATAGGAACTCCCATAAAATGTAAACCGAGAGGAGAGAACATCTCAAATTACCCATTAAATGCTTCTCTTTCCTCAAGTCTTATCACATTAAGCTGAGATTTTCTAGGGTTACCTGGCTTATTTCCACATGTTCATAATTAGGGAGAAGCAACCAGAAAGAGAGATTTCCTAATCCACAGGGAGTTGATTAATGCTGAAGGAGTCGAGGGCAGCAATATTACTGTACATATTCACTATAATAAAACTCCCTTGCTGTGAAAAGCCACTACTCCTAATCACAACCCACAGCTTAAAGAATTCAGACCATCATATTGTCTCTGGCTTTTGCCCTCTGCAGATACATAAAGCAAAGCAATTCAGCAGGTCTGTGAAACACACTCTGAGAATTTACCCCAGTGACAGGCTGGGGGGACACTCCTGGGAGGAAGAAGAGTCTCTGAGCTGAAACCATCACCAGGATGCCACCCTGGCTTTTGGAATGTGCAACACATTAGTAATGAAAAGAAGAATGCCAGCGATTATTTCACTGGAGGACTTGTGGACTACTCATCCTTAATTGTAGCTCTCCTTCAATAATTAATCTCAGCAGCATCTCAGTCTCTCCCCCCCTCACAGATTACAGGATGTGATTTTTACCAGACAGATGAAAAACTTCAGTTTTACTGGAGCTTCTTTTTTTTTTTT
Organism: Empidonax traillii; assembly: GCF_003031625.1. Lineage (NCBI taxonomy): Eukaryota > Metazoa > Chordata > Aves > Passeriformes > Tyrannidae > Empidonax > Empidonax traillii. The sequence goes on along the minus strand of NW_020957289.1, from coordinate 34,376 downwards.
TTTTAAATTAGCACACAAAATAGTCCAGCGAAACCTGAAATAATTAGAACATGAACTAGTTTGTCTTACTACAAGAAAATTCTAAAAATAAACCACAGTTGGATACAAGGAGTGACGCTTGCTTTCTTTACTTTTCACTGGAAAGACAAGGATCCTTTTTTTCCCCCCAGTCTGTAACACTTAAAAAAGACAAATAGGAAGCCCAAATGCATCCTCCCCCCCCCGCTTCCACATCCTGAATTTTCTCACACCAGGTCACCCAGCAAAGCCCTTGCCACGACCCTGTCAGCCTCCTCCAGCACCAGCTGATCTAAAATTAACCCAGGCGCTACTAGAAGGCATAAAATAAACAAATAAATAACGACGGCAGCAAACACAACCCGAGATCCAGCCAGCTCACTGCACCTGTCCCTGCATGGCTTTGGTCACCGTGAAAAACGTCTCTCCCTCTTTCAGTGTTCACATCCCAAAACATTCGAGACATTCGGAGGGGAAACCAGGAAAACTGGCCTCAGAAGCATCTCACTCCTCCATCAGTCGTTCAAAATGTTAATTAAAGAAAGCAGACAAACTGTTTCAAGCACAGCTTAAAAAAAAAAAAATCTCATTATCTTCCAAACGCAAGAAGAAACCCAAGGTTTACAGAGCTTCGTGCCTGCACTGAGCATCCCCCCTGACATCAAGCAGGTCGTTCACGTTGTGCTACTCATATAGGTGTGTTGTTCCCTTAATTCATTAAAATAAATGTGCCATTTTCAACGAACGGCACTCCTGCAATTCATTCATGGAAAGTTCTGAGCAGGGGGAGGAACAAAGCCTGGGGGAAATTGAGTGTATAGGGAGGCCCCGGGATAATAAAATAGCAGTTCCACGGATGGAACTGTGATGTCCAGGCAGAAGGGAGGAATAAAGGCAGAGAAAATAAAGAGACTTAAATTCCTGCAGTTAAGGAACACAGGATAAATATACAGAAGATTTTTCTAGCCACAGACAAATGCAGTTAGACAGAATGCAGAAAATGCAGAAATGCAGAAAAGCTGATCCTGTGCCACATGAGAAGATATGAGGAGGATAAAGGGGTTTGTTTGTTTTTTTTCTTCCAATGAGCTGTTGCTTCTCCTGCTTTGGCTAAAGCTGCCTCTTTATGACTTCATTTTTCTGACGGGCAGAGAACTTCTTAAGCCTTGGTTAATACAGAACAACAGTGGTTTCAACTCTAACAAAGGCTACAGTTGGATTTCTGTAATCAAACCTGATGTTTAGCCAAAATCTTATGGTTACAAAAGAGGCAATAGAAAAAAAAAAACACCTTGGTTTATGTTCCAAACTCCAAATCCAATTTTTTTCATGGCAGCTACAGATAACCCCAAGCAGTTTCACACAGGTACAAGTTTTCCATCTATTCTGGAAAGACTAAATACAGCTTGTGGCTCTAGAATATATATAAAAAAAGAGAAAGCCCATCCAGTGGCAGGCTAAGGCCTCGGATTTCCAAGCTGACTCACGCTGGCTGACATCCTTCACCCACTCCCACGGATGTTAGTGGGAGAAAGACACCACTGTCCCCTTCTTTCTCGGGACGCAACAAGCCTTGGGATCAAGGGTGGCACCACCACAGCACACACTGCTTCACCACCACCCTCCCAAAATTAGCTCCAGGAATCACTCCCAGCAGCTGCTAACGAAGCCACCAGCGAAGGGCCAAGAGCACGAGTGTCGGCCAAGAATCAGAGCTATTCCAGTCGCGGGGCTGGAAGACTTTTTAAGAATCTGGGATGGCCACGCTGTGAACGACAGCAATGGAGGAGCCATCTGAGTCATACAATGAGAAAATTTGTTTATGGCCATAGCACTCATCCTCGGTGCTCCTGGAGGGGCAGGACAGCCCGTGATTAACTCAAGCAGAGGGGTTTTTATTTGTAATCCTAAAAGGAGGGCCACGGTTAGGACCATATAAATAGACAAGAAAGTGTTTAGTTCTTCTTACACACCTTTCCGATTTTGTCTAACGATGTAGAAAACCGCCAGCTTAAGGCGAGTTGCCGAAGACAGGTAACACGTTTGAAACAACTTAATGCGGGGGTATTTTTTTTATTCCCCTGAATTGTTTGGAGCTTCTGTGGCCACCCCGACACAGGCACACCTGCTGAGAGCTACACCTGACTAAGTGACAGCCAGGGCGATTTATCGTTAATTATTGTCACAATTATTATCGTCTTAATGGAAATAAAGAGGAACGCGCCGAGGGTCCCGCTCCGCCCGACCCCAGGGCCGCTCCCTCACCCCACACCCAGAGCCCCCCGAGCCCCATTCACCTCCCCCGGCCCCGGCGGACAACCCGGCCCCGCATCGGAGCTGAGGAGGCGCAGCCCAAGAGCCACCCGACCCCGGGGGCAGGGGATGGGAGCAAGGGGGTGTTCCCGTCCCCCCCGCCTCAGCGCCGCCGGTACCTCTCGGAGTCGCGCCCGTCGAAGAAGACGAAATCGCCGCTCTGGACGCACTTGGCGCAGGTGAGGCGGCGGCGCGTGGTGTTGCAGAGCGGGCACCGCTCCACCGCCACGTAGAGCCCCTCGGCGTCCTCGTCGGCGCCCCGCAGGGCCCCGGCCCCGCTCCCCCCGCCCGGCCCCGCGGGCTGCGGCCGGCGGCCGCTGGGAGCCGCCATGATGGGCCGCGCGTCACGTGGGGCCCTTGTTGTCGGGCAGGGGATTGTGGGGAGCGGCGCTGAGGCGGCGGGAGGGGAGCGGGGGAGGCAGAGCCGGGGGGGGCGAGCTCGGCGGAGAAAACGCTGCTTTTTTTTTTTTTTTTGGCGTAAACTGCGCCCTTTTTCTTCGGCGGGAGGGATAAAAAGAGCCCCTGCCCTGCTAAGCGGAGCGGGTGGGGCGTCGCGCATTCATCTGCATCACAGCCGGTCCCTGACAGCGCTGTGGGGACCCTGCGTGGCTCCATGCGTCCGTATGTCATGGAATGGTTTGGGTGGGAAGGGGCCTGAAAAAACATCTAATTCCAACCCCCTGCCATGGGCAGGGACACCTTCCACTAGCCCAGGTTGCTCCAAGCCCTGTCCAGCCTGGCCTTGGACACTCCCAGGGATGGGGCAGCCACAGCTTCTCTGGACAACCTGTGCCAGGGCCTGCCCACCCTCACAGGGAAGAATTTCTTCCTCATATTCAGTCTAACGCTCCCTCTGTCAGGGTGAAGTCATTCCCCCTTCTGTATCAAATGGGAAACTCCAGGAACATATATGTGACAGAGCCCACATAAGCCAGAATAGCTTCAAGCAATATTCCAAGTAAGAGCTTCAACACTAATGTCAAAACATGCCCTGGTTGTATTTTTTGGTGTTTTGGGTTTTTTTTGTTTTGATTTGGTTTTCGGTTTTGTGGGGGGGGGGTTGTTTGTTTGTTTTATTGTTTGTTTGTTGTGGGTGTATTATTATTTTTAAATTTTTATTTATTTATTTATTTATTAATAAAGAGAGTCCCAGCCTGTATTGTTTCCCTTTCCAAGTGTTATCAAACACTAGCAGGAACGGCACTATGGAGGTTGATTTGCAGACAAGAGTTACCACAGCAAACATTAAGTTAATCAGCAGTTCAGTGAAAAGGCGCTATATCCGTGCTTGCAAAGAGCACTAATTTTACCAGTGAAAACACGTGGCAAGCTCTTGGGTAAAATGTGATTCCTTGAAGAAGGCTCATCTTAGATAAGCCTTTTTTTTTTTTCCCCCAGAATCCAAATAAAACCAGGTTGTTTTCACTTGCACAATATTATTGTAAGTCAAGTTACAATGCAGCGCAGATGGAAGTCCAGCCCAGAGCTGTGGAAAGTCTCCAGCGTCAGAAAGCAAACAGAAAAGTAAGCCTATGTTTAAAATAGATTTGAGTGTGGAAATCCCCAGTTCAGCAGTGACACAGAAGCTGATAACAGTTAAGACCAGTTTATCATGAGGAAGTGCACAAGGTTTTTCAAACTCTTTCCCAGAGAAGCAAAAATATAGTTATAAAAGAACTTGTCAGAGACAAAGAACAGACACAGAAGATGCAGTCACACCCTCACCAAATCAGAAGTAAACTTGTGACAGAGAAACTAAACCCAGGAAGGCCCTGTTCTGTATTGAGCCATAGCCCTTATTGTGTAATTCCATCAAGGACAAAGGTAGCTTTTGGCCTGGGTTGCACTTAAGTCATCTAACAGCAACCTCTAGTGGTGTTTCCCAACAGATATCACATCTTCAGGAGGAAAAGAGGGGAGGACGCAAGACAAACTGCTCTGACTTGCTTCCAGGGAACCGTGGAAGGTTCCAGAACTACCGTGGGATAGTTTTTGCACTGTTCTTACTCAAATCGCCATTCTGAGCAGGACACCTTCTGAAAATAACTGCTTGAGTTCATTTGGAGATAAAACAAAAGTACAAGAAACCCCGCAAAATGACCAAATTTTATGTAATGCCATTGCCTGAGCTCTGGTTAAATAATACAGATAATGAAGTCTTGAGCATCCAAGGCTTTTTGTGTTTTCCTCAAATCCATTTTTAAGATGTTCTTGTCTGCACCAAGCAGACTTCCCATCGTTTGAGGGGACTTTAGTGATACAAGTGGGTACCATTCCGTTAAAAATCTTATTTGTGTCATGTCAAATTAGATAATTTAATTAGTTACCCCTCCACCCACACCCTTTCTAGGTATAGTCCAGCAGCGAGGGCTTTGAAAGTCTTCTCTGGAAAAGGAAATCCTACCCCGTCACACACAAGAATTTACCCAACCAGTAGGATCAGAGGGATTCAGGACACGTCCTCTAAACACTGAAGTAAACTCATGCTGGATTTTGTAAGCTGTATTATGGACAATAATATATTTTGAGGTTAAACATGAAAATACAAACAATGCAGGAGCAAGGTTTCAATGCACTCAGAGCTGAGGATTTTGACAGAGCCAGTTTGGAGTGCAGGGTCAATTCACCCATTCAACAGGCAAAGAGAAATGTTTCTATTACGAAATACTTATAAATGCCACCTTAGTATGCCTTCTGTTAAAAGTACATTCATTTGGCAAGTCTTTCACCTTGACAGAAGTTGCCAGAACTCAAGTGAATCGCAGACAGATACCGGAGAAAGAAAAGAAGATTCCACAAACTACAGAAAGGCATCGGCACTTACAACATTCAGAAATCCATCATTTGCCTAATGACCCACAACTGCACTACTGGGTCCAGGAAAACCCTTGGCTGGTGTTCCACGCACAGTAATACAAACCCAGTCATTGTTCTGAATTGCTTTATGAGCCATGTTATGATGGTTTCTGGAAACCTTTTAGGATGGGGTAGATGTTCTCAAACGCCTCGTAGATTTCGGAACGGTCTTTTGCTCCTGAAAAGACATTTATTATTAAAAAAAAAAAACAAAAAAAACCAAAAAACCCACACCAAAAATTAACAGAATATTGAAAATATGGTAAGATCACAAACCGTGAGGAAACCCAGGGGTTTAAAAAGACATTACTGTTAGTTTTAAGGAAGAATTTCTATCATATTTCTGCCGCCTCAAAGAACAATTTCCAGCTTGCTTTGCTTTAAGGTTAATTTTGTTTAATCTGCGGAACTAAAACAGCAATTTTCTGCTCTTGACAGGTGAAAAACATTGGCTTTGAAGGAGGAAAAAAAGCAACTGAACCACCAAGGTGTTACCTGCTCACGACTAACAGCTCTGCCTGTTGAAAAGGTAGGTGGAAGGGTGGAAACAAGAAGTGAAGGGGCATTTATGCAATACTGGAAGCTGATCCACAGTTTGCTTCTCAGAGCTGGAGTAGAAGAGTTGTCATTCTTTTTATTAAGCTATGTTAGGGCAACCTGTGATTCCAAAGCTTTTTCTGTGGCACTGCAAGCAAATCTTTACTACCAACTCTTGCATTGCTGTAGGCAGGAACATTCCTTGCCACTGACACTTCTCTATCATCAACTACAGGAAAACTGCGTTTAAATGAACTACAAGTTGGATTAAGCCCCGCTCAGGTTGAATGTTTAAAACCCCTTTCCTCACGTCCTCACTTGGGCACAAGTAATTGAATGGAATGGAACCAGCCACTCTGATTTTTCTGTGCCTAAGAAGGGGGTGGACATTGGAGGGGGAACTTCTGGGAACAAGTACCATTTACCTTTTGGAAGCATTTTCGTGAGCTTCACAAAGAGAATATGTTAGAAACTCAGGAATTCACCTGTTGGTTGTTTTTTTTGTTTTGTTTTTTTTTTGGCCTGGGATGAGGTACAGGTACCTGAGCACATTTAACTCAGCAAGGCTGTTGCCCCACGAGTGTTTTTGCCAAGCAGTCTGGAACAAGTTTTTAGATCTCCACCCTTTCCTCTGATAATCCCTACTAAATGGTTGTCAGTGAAGTGTTTTAAGAAGTTTGCTTCCTGTCCAGGCAATTTTAAATTGCTCATTGTGAGGTTCCTGTTTAAGTGCCTGAGTAGTTACAGCGTGCCAGCATCCTGTTGGCATTGACATGTGGCATCATGCTTTGAATAAAATAAAAATACTCGAGTAATACGGAAATCTGAGACTCCACATGAAGCAATAGGAGATTCTAGAGCAACAATACTGATATTATCTGCAGAAAACACAGATAAGCAGCAGTAGGCATTAATTTAAAAATTCAGTAAGAGGTTTTACTGTGGCAAAATACTAATTTAATTTTTAGCTAACGTTCAGTTTAAATGCTCTTTCAGAAGACAAAGTAGCACTTGCCTACAGATGGACACATATATATACAAATATACACTTACCAGTCAGTACAACTTTTCCAGACACAAAGATAAGCAGCACTATCCTTGGTTTGACCATCCTATAAATGAGGCCAGGGAATAGTTCAGGTTCATAGCTGTTTCAAAGCAGGCAGGTGAGATTAGTAAAATGCAAATGCTGTTTCAGTGTTGTATGAATAAAGTGCTCCTTAAGTGTATTAACAATAGAGTAATTAACCCCACAGATTTTAGATAGCTACTCAGAGAAAGGCAGGTTGGGCTTTAGACATCTTGAAGAGAAACCTCCTAATCCCAGCTGGAGCTGGGGGGGAGATCATCATGCTTGCTTTTAAAGATTTCTGAGCCACTCCTGATTTTCCATGGCATTGAAAACTTTATTGTAACCTTCAAACAGTCCCCAAATCACAGAATCACAGGCTGGTCTGGGTTGGAGGGGACCTTAAAGATCACTTAATTCCACCCACCTGCCATGGGCAGGGACACCTTCCACCAGCCCAGGTTGCTCCAAGCCCCGTCCAACCTGGCCTTGGACACTTCCAGGGATCCAGGGGCAGCCACAGCTTCTCCGGGCAACCTGTGCCAGGGCCTGCCCACCCTCATAGTAAATCCTTCCCAGTCTGCAAAGAGCCCTTGTAAGGAAGCATCTTCTACAACTGAGATGACAGCCAAGCATGAATCTTCAATATATATATTTAGCTCCCAAATTACATGCAAACTATTAGATGCAGTGCTAATAAAAGACAATCCAACCGTGATTTTGTCAGTGCTGAGATCTTCATCCTTTCCTCGGTGATGGCAATAAGTAGTTTTGAACAAGCCCACCTGGAAGGCACAGCATGCCCCATCCCTCAGCCCCAGGTTCACTTTAGGCTGGTGGTTATTGAAAGGTTCCCAGTGGAGGGAGGGCACGGACCAGGCTCGAGGAGCTGCAGACACTGCTCCAAGCGGCACAGGCTTGTAAGTGATTTCCACGTACCTGCTGAACTGCTGGTGAGTGAGAACCAAGCCTTCCAGCCGGATGGGGAACCTCACGTCACAGCTCCCGACCATATTCTGGATCTTGAAGTCCAAGAACTTGGCAGGGAAGCCGAGTTTCTGCACCACCCGTGCGTATTTCCTGGCTGCCAGCCGGGATTGCTCCTCACTGAGGGAAGAGCAGAGGGGTGGGGAAAAAAAAAATAAAAGAATCAACTCTGATTAGTGCTTTCCTCTGCTCTCAAGTTTACAGCCATCAGTGTGCTAATCTGTGCTCCAGGAAAAGATACTTTACTGCTCAAAACTGCAAGAGTCTATCTCCAAAACTGCTGCAGGGAGCTAAAAGGGGTGAGGCACTTGGACAATCACTTTCCTGTGGTCTGTTTTGGTCATGTTGCATCACCCAGAAGTTCCCCTCTTCAGAGGTTTCTTTCTCAGTTCCTTAAAACACCTTCTTGGTGCTGATCCAAGAGTTACAGGCACCGGTAGAATCACTTAGCTGGGATGGTGGGAGGGTTTGGAGAAGAGGTCTCTTAAGTGTAAGTTAATGCATTATCTCATTGACAGTTTTGGGACACAAAAACCAAGGCAGCTGCTGAACTGGAGGAAAAGAGCTTCAGAGCACAGAAACCAGCTTTGCTTTTCTCTCCAGTTCCCATTTTCCCTAGAGGCAGATGTGTTGATCGGTGAACACAGACACTGAAGAGAGACTTGACAGACACAAGTTATGTCCTAACTCACTTTAAAAGTCAGTGAGAAATGCAAATAACCCCCTTAACAATTCCTGGGCATTTTAGCAGCTTTTCTGCTGATGTCTGCTCAGCTCAATCTGAATTCAGGGACAGAAGCACATGGTTCAGGAATTACTAAGCTGCCACCATGGAGAAAGTGAGACATTTTTCAATACCAGTGCTTCACTTTTTCTTGCAATTCTGACAGCCCTTTGCTAGATATTTGAAATAAGATTCCCTAACATTTTCCATCAGAATATAGGCATAGCTGCAAGACACAGACCTTTAGAGAGAAGGGGGGAAAAAAAAAATCCAGAAAAATACCTTTTTGCTCCTGTGCAGACCATTTTTCCTGAACTGAAGATGAGGGCTGTTGTCCGTGGTTCTCTGATTCTCATGATCACAGCAGCAAACCTCTAAAAATTCAAAGGAAGGCCTCACAGGAATTTAGCTGGGAACGGATTTCTAGTCAGTCTTTCAACAACTGACACTTTTGAAGCCTATTACAACATGCATGTGCTTTGTACCAGTGTTTCTTTACCACCCTGAAGTTATTTTCCACCCACCTGGGACCAGGGGAGTTAAGACGCCAGTCACAGGACCATTAGAATCCATGAGCACTGAGAAAAGGAGGTGAGGGTAAAGCTTTTTGAGTCCTCAAGACTTGCCTTTGGGTTATACTCTGCATTTCTGGCATGCAGAGCTATGTTCTTGAGGTCCAGCTTACAAGCCAAGTTGACAGTCGACACAATATTCCTGAGGAGGGAGAGAGGAATTTTCTTACTCCAAAAGCCAGCAACTGCAGAGCCAAACCCCAACATGGACTTAATGTGGAGTCACACTCCAATTAATAATTGCCATCAAAGTGATTTCCTGCTTCTTTCCCCACTCGAGCACTAAGCTACTTTTGGCAAAACTGAAGTAATTCAATATCAAAATTGCACTTGGAGATCTAACGAGGTATGAAATTATTGGTCCCCTGAATTCTAAGTCTGCGCGTCTTCCAAAAGCTACATCACTGAAGTGTTTCGCAGATTTGGACTGAACCATTAGTGAGTGTTTGGAGTTACTACAGCACTTAAGGCTGGTAAGGGTATGTTATTTTCTGTAGGTATAAACTACCCCATAGTTGCCCTACCTTAGACTGGACAGGATCTTTTAACAAGATAAGTGTTTCTCACACCCAACCCTCTGCACTCAGTTCTATTTATCCTCTGGAAAAAGCAGACTGACAACTCTAAATCTCCGGAGTCTGCTGCCATCCTTCACCTTCTCCTTGCTGGAAGAAATCCCCCTTTTCAAGTATCTTCACGTTTTTGTCCAATATCATCAGTTCATTTGCTCCACCTCTCCCCCCAAGAGGACTGACTGCCCGTGTAGTTTTTTTGGTTTGGTTTATTGACGACCAAACTACATTTGCTACGTTCTCCAAGTGAGAAATCGGAGCAGTACCTCGCAGCTCAAGCAAACCCATGGCTAGGATATATGCTGTGTATATAACACATAAACTCACTGTAGCTGAGGAACTATGCCAGAGGTTTCTGATGCAGATGACACTGGGGTCACAGGGGTCATTGGACTCAGATGAGGGGACACACCGGGTGTTTCAGGAGATGGCTGAGTCGCATCTGGATTCGAGAAGCTGCTTTCATCCGTGAAGACACCGCTGTCCTCGTTTCTTGGCACTGACACATCACTCTCTTCTGGCATTTCATGGCCGTCCTCACGTAGACTTCGCTCCTGGTTGTCTTGGGTGACATCTGGGAGAAAGCTGAGGTCCACAGAGGAGAAGTCTGTGTGAAGCTCTTCGGGCTGATTAAACTGAGAACCGAACACATCTGCGGTTGTTCGACTTGGAAGTTCTACATCGTAAGGGCTCATGGGAGTGAACAGGTGAGGGCTAGTTGAGAAGTCATCCTTGAATTAAGAAAAAGTGCCATTAAGGGTCTTGTATTAAAATATTTAACAGCAAGAGTAAATTAAGATTAATCTCCAATAAGGACAATTCAATAATTTTCCCTCCCAATATGTTAATTATAGCAAACAGTTTTAAGACTTGAAGGTGTGTCCTTTGCTTCTCTATCAACATATAAAAATCCAGATAACCTCTATAATGGAGAGATGCATTTTCCCACCACACTTCAAAGGCGGTCTGGAATACGCCTGTGACACCCCAAATTGAGAAATGCTACGCACCTTCAGCAGTGACTACAGGTACAATCTGCCTGCTGGCACTTTGCCCTTCACAGCCACCGCCACACCTCAGTCATGCACACAACCAACATAACCGCTCACCACTTTTTCCCAGGAAGACAGCTGGCATTTTCTGGCTGCCTTTACCTCCCATTCCGTACATTCCTGCCATTTCCTCTCCCTGCTAGCAGGGGGACAGCGTCAGCGTTGGATTTGTGCAACAGAGGGCAGCAGCTCCCAGAGCCAGCAGAGTTTATTCCTCAGCTGCTGGAGGTCACCAGGCTGACTGAATGGAGACACAGTCAGCACCAACAACATCCTGCCCTCTATCAAGCACACAACACACCTGCAAGCAAGCCCTTGCATACTGATACTCTCCTTATTATGAAAATCGGTTTTAAAAAATCATCACATTGATGGATTAAGGAAAGGATTTATTCCCCATCCATTAGGGCATAAACCTCTGCTCGGTGGGAAGCTTCTTCCAAAAAGGTGGTTTCTGCCAGCACCCACAGCAGGTGACAGCTGGGACTGAGGAATCCATACAAGGGGTTAAGTGTTTATTTTGGCATTTTTGGGCTTGAGAGACAAAAGGACTCCAAAAGTCCAAGCAGAAATCAGAACAGGGAATGGCACATAAGACCACTGAGGCCCTGGAGTTGGCAGCAACTCCCTGAACTCCACTGAGAATCCCTCTGAGCAGGATTTCCAGATCAGTGCTCTCCAGCCCTGAGCTAGTGCTGCTCTCTGCTACTCAGCTCACTTGGCAACACAGCCACGCACACAGCGAGATCTCTGCTCCTAATTTGTCTACGTTTGCCTGTAGACACTTGGAAAACTCCCACTAAGTGACAAATCCTCCCAGAAAGCCCTCACTAGCTTGGATACAGATGCAATCAGGTCCAGCTCTGAGAGGATTACAAACACCTGCATCCAAAACTGCTCCTAAAACTGGCTTGTAGATGCAGAGCCCCACTGGAGATTAGGTGGGGCAGAGTGCTGCTGAGTAAGCAGATGCTCCTACACCCTCTGGAAAACAGGATCCAAAGCACTGTCTGAGAATTAAGGTCAGATACAAGTGACAGTATTAATAGCTACAAATAAGAATATAATAAGGAATAACAGAAAATGCATCTATTTTAAAGAGATAGTTTTCAAGGCAGCAGTAGGAGAAGGAAGGTACAGTCTCTGCAAGAATTCCATAGGACTAAAATTTGGGAACTTACAGGGAAAATTTTGTACAAACAAAAAAAATTTTGTACAAATTTTTGTACGAACCCTGATGCAGAAAAGATGATACAGAAAGCCCTCATCACTGTGAGTCTGTGAGACTACTCACATCATACTAAAGGGGCATCAAAGAATGAATATAGCAATCAAAAAAAAAATACCTCCAGTTTGCTGCATAGCTTAAAGAAAGAAGCTGATGGAGAAGCTGAGCGGTACGTGAGTGTGGAAGTATTAAACAGCTGCAAACCAAGTTTAAAAGAAGCAACAGAAAGCAAACTGCATAGAGTGGGTAGAAGCAGAAAGGTTTTCATCAGGTCTCCGCCCAAGCGGTGTGAAGAAAAGCCCTTACAGGGTTAAGTGCTGGGAGAATATTGCCTTCTTGTCAGGCAGATGCTCAGAGGCTGTGAAAGGGGGCACAAGACCATGTTTGCTTTGGGCTGGCTGCCAGGGGTTATTGCTACAGACTCCGGGTTAATTAACTCCACTGAAGGCCCCACCAACTGCACAGCTTTGGACATCTCCCAGCAGCTCCGGGAAGGAGATTTCACACCCAGATCCCGTCTGAGATCGCTCACTTTGGGGCAGCTCGAGGGGAAACAGCCATTTTCGCTTCCAGTGCAGAAACCCCTGCAACTCAGGTGCATGTAAATCAAACCCAGCTGCTTTAAGCAACAGACTTGGATGATTTTTTTTTCCCCCCCTCCCTGCAGTGATATCACACATCTGCTGTTATCAAATATATCCCAGCAAGTCTGAAGTGTAAAAAAACCCAGTAGCATTGGTAAAAAACCCTGATTATACCTCATCACGTTATATATGTTATATTATTATATAAGGCCACACTCAGAAGGCTTTATCAACTTCCACGAGGACGTCTCTGGATTTAAACAGCCTTTTTTTCTGAGCTGGAAAGTAGTTTACAAACAGGATGCACCTAAAGAAGTTGGATTCCCCGAATGAAGATGACACTCAGCTGTGGAGTCCAGCCCTTTCCTAGTCTCTCACCCCACGGTCTCTGCAACCCCCTGAGATCAGCAGGACCACTTGAAATACCAAAAGAACAAGTTTTTTGCAGACATTTATAAACCAGCACCATGAGATCCAAGCCTCCTGCCCTCTCCTCAGGGGCCACACGCCCCAGTACGGGGTCCTTGCAAGCAGCATCCTCTCGCAGCAGGTAAGAGCGACCTTCTCTCCAGAGAGGCTCTCCGTGCTCCCGGGATAGCTCTGGGAAAGGGGGATGGCGAAACTTCCCGGTTAATGTTCGTTGGAAGGCGGAGATGACGCAGTTGATGGTCGGGCCAGGTTCCTCGCACAGCGCCGCGTTGGTGGTATAGTGGTGAGCATAGCTGCCTTCCAAGCAGTTGACCCGGGTTCGATTCCCGGCCAACGCAGTTGGTTTTTTTTTTTTCAGATTGCTTCGTCGTTTGTTTCACCCCATCCCGCCCTTTCCTTTCTTCCCCCTCCCTTACCTGCCCGCTGCAGCTCTCCAGGTACCGCTCCAGCACCGAAGAGCCATCCATGGGCGCAGCCGCCCTTCCAGAGCCCCCCGCACCCCCCCCGATCCCGGTTTTAACCCCCGGGGGGCGGCACCGGGGGCAGGTGCGGCTCATCAGGGAGTTTAACACAGCTGGGAGTTTAACCCCCATCAGGCAGCCCCGGAGCGGCTCCTCAGGGAGCACAAACCCCCCACAGCTGGGGGTTTAACCCCCACCCAACAGCCCTTGGCGGGGCTGTCCCGGAGCGTTCGCCCCATCCAGCCCCATCCAGGAGAAATGGGGGTGCTGCCGTGGGCTTTACAGGAGCCTTTAAAAGCACAAGCTGCTCCCGAGCTCCCCCGAGCCTGCTCCCCCCACCGCTCCGCGGGGCTGAAGGGAAACGGGGAGTTGGTGCTGTGGTTTAGACCTTTTTAGCAAGCAAGCGTGATGTGCCCTTAATTTCTCCCACCTGCCTCATCAACTGCAATGAGGCCCATCTGGTCCCTGGAGAGGAGCCCCGGGCCAAAAGTGTAAACTTCAGACTTAAGGCATTGTGATGAGACGGTCTGTTTTCAGCTGGGTTAATGCTGCTTAGGGGGAAGGAAGTGTTTGGTCCTTACTTTAGCTCTCCTTCCCTTGGCAGGCATTTTCCCCTCTGGAGGTCTGTTTCTGCCTCTTGTACGGGATGATTTAAGGCCATTCCTTTTTCCAGTGTGTGTGTGTGGGGGGATTCCAGGTGTGAGGCAGCAGGTTCCCAGCAGGGAGCTCGTGTTGTGCCTGGCTGACTGATGCTGCGGGAGTCTCGTGCTGCCAATGCAGCTCGGCTTGGGCGCTGCTTGACTCCACGCCAGCAATTGCTGTCTGACTTGTTCCTTCTCTCCTCTCCTGTCGCCGCGTGGTGATGGATGGATGGATGGATGGATGGATTTCTGTGAAGGTGCAGCTGGGAACACATCCCTGTCCCTGTCTGGGCTGGGGGATGTGCTGGCTGTCATGACCAGTGCACCTGTTGCTCTGCTAGAAGACTGCTTTGCGCTGTGAGATTTGCTTGCAGACAGCAATCTGAGCTGAGGAAACCCTTTGGGAGGAGATGTCAAAGCCCAGGCACTCAGCAGGTTTTTTGGGAGGTGCTGCCAGGCTCTTCTTGCTGCCCCAGAGGTGCAAATGCTTAGATTAGTACCCTTTATCCACGGGGCAGAGTGTACGTGGCTGATGAGCATCCCTCCCTCCTCAGCACAGCCTGCTGGGCTGGTCTGTGGTATTTCTGGGACTCACCTTCCAATTTACAGGAGCCAAATCCTCCCGGCCCCAGAAAAATCCAGCCTCAAGCAGGTTGATTTACATCACACAGCCCATCCCAGAGCACCCAGGAGGGCAAGTTGAGCAGCAAAGCAAGGAGAGGACTCTCAGAGAGGTTGTAACTTGACTTATAAAGGCTGGTGGAGCCAGCTCAGACCAGCTCAGGATGGTTAAAACTAAAATGTCCCATTTAGGGCTGGAGGGTGATTGGGGTGGCTCCAGACAGCTCTGGATGCTGCCCAAGGGAGGGGGGGGTATGGCTGTGCCTCAGGAGGGCTCTGTGCCTCCCAGCCTCCTCCTCCAGGCTGGACATCTCCTTGTGGTGCCCAGCTCATGGAGGCTCAGCCAGTGGGGTGTCCAGTGGTGGGGACCCCCAGTGAGTGAAGGCCCAGAGAGCAGGAGGCACCCAGTCCCTGGGCTTCCCCCTCCCTCAGCCTCCCAGTTCTGGGTCTCCCCTTCTTAGCCATCAGAAGTATTGTTACCTCTCTGCTGCAAGTGTTCCTCCTTCCTCGTCAGGACTGACCCCTGTCACGGGGAGGACGGGCATTAATTTAAAAATGTGTCACTTGGAACTCGTGAGACCCGTCTGCTTGATTTCTGATCATCCAGGTCAAATAACATTATAAAAGGCAACTATTTTCCCCATTCCAACGGAAAAGAAAAAAAGATGATTTCTGTCTCAAACTGCCTGAGCTTCCCCCCTCCTTCCTTTTTCCCCTCCCCTCTTTTTTCCCCTTCCTTCTTACTTCCTCTTTCCCCCTTTTTCCTCCCCTCCCCCCCCCCTTCTTTCACCTCCTCTTTTTCCCTCTCCCCTTCTTTCCCCGCTGTCTTTTCCCCCTCCTACTTTTTATTCCCTCTGGAAAGCAGCAGCCATCCAGATCCCGGCCGGAGTGATTCATGCCGGGACCGCTCGGGGCAGGGCAGGAGCCGCTGGAGAAAGGCGGCCCTTCCCCTTCCCCACGTCCCCAGCAGCCAGTGACGGGGTGATGAATCACTGCGGTGCGGAGTTACTGTAATGAGGAATTGTCACGAGTCTTAATTAGCAAATTGGTTAATTTTACTTAGAAAGTTTGATGATTAGCGCAACAAAAAGCGCTTTGTGTATTCTCCATAAGAGTCATTTAGTATCGTTCTTCCTTGGATAACTAATTGGAGAAGACTATTCCACAGAGCTCCTCCAGCCCGCCTGTACCAATCCCTTAAACATTTCTGTAGCAGGCACTGCTGCATCACCTGGGTGCTATAATCTCGTTATGGGATGGGGCTGATCACAGGAGACTTCCAAAAACCTGGAAGGGACAAGGAGCAAGTCAGCAAGGGAGCTCTACCTGATTTATTCGTCAGTGCTCTTGCACGGCTGCCTTCTATTCCAGCGTGCCCCGAATGCCTCGCTGCTTGCTTTGAAGTTGGTTAATCTGGTTTGGCTTTATCTTATCTTTTTTTTAGGAGCCAGTTTGAGAATTAAAAGCTCGTGACTGGCAGTGTTCTGCTTTCTGCTCTCCTGAGCTTTATGCTAAACCTTTAGAGCTGTAATTGTCTCAGAAGAGTGTAGCTTGCCTCAGGTGTAGCTTGGATCTCCTGGTGCCCTTGCTGCCTGCAGCGTTTAAAGCTCTGCCTTTGGCACAGGTAGAAGAGCAACTGAGAGCAGGGTTGTGTTCCAAGGGGGAAAAAAAAATCAATATAATATGCACAAAATGCCTACAAATTCAGCACTTTCCAATTACTCCAGGATCCTGCACTTCTCCTTCAACAGCAGAATCCAAGTCTTGTTGTGGAGGTCGTTCCTTCTGTGTGGTTCAGCCCTGTTTTGGTCCCTGTGCCTCGATTCCCATCTTGCCGGGGGTGTAAATGGAGTGAGGTGCTGAGGAGGACCCCAGAGGGGGGATCTCT
>NW_020957289.1:0-17580 GCF_003031625.1 Empidonax traillii | reverse complement strand
CAAATTCAGCACTTTCCAATTACTCCAGGATCCTGCACTTCTCCTTCAACAGCAGAATCCAAGTCTTGTTGTGGAGGTCGTTCCTTCTGTGTGGTTCAGCCCTGTTTTGGTCCCTGTGCCTCGATTCCCATCTTGCCGGGGGTGTAAATGGAGTGAGGTGCTGAGGAGGACCCCAGAGGGGGGATCTCTCAGGGAGAGGAGCAGGTGAGCTGCAGCGAGGTCACTGGGAGCAAAGGACATGCATGGAGCTGGAAAGGCTCTTGAGAAGTGTCTGCAGCCCAAGGGCAACTCAAAGGTAGATGCTGGAGTCCTTTGGTCTGACAAGTGTGATCATCACTCTCTCCTACTTATGTGTCCCATAATACTCCCTTCTAGACGTGATGAATGCTTTTGTCAGTGTCAGCAGATACTGGATTTATTGTCAGGGAAGGAAAGAAGCCACCATGACTACTCACTGAGTAACAGTGAGTAATTTGACTTTTAATTGTGAATTGGTGTCATCGCTAGGTTATGCCAGTGTAAACATGAGCAGAAGCAGGTCCATTAGTTTTGATATTTGGTTCTAACTTGCCCTGTGTAAAGCAGGAGCAACCCCCTTGCAGAAGTGAGGAAGCTGAGGCAGAATCTAGTTTAATTTTCCAGGTTTACTGGGTGGTGGGAATGGCTGTAACTTCCCATTTACCCCCTGTGTCCCTCCCCGAATTGGATGATGCAGCTCAGGTCACACAGTGGTAAGGCTGCCTCTTTGTCCTGGTTAAACTGGGGCTCTCTTATTCCCTGAAAAGGGCGGTAATGGGGGGGATTTGGTACTTTTTGCAGGCATTAGTGGTCTCTGAGCACTTGTGTGCCAATGCATGTGCCTGCCATGCTCCCTGGCAGAGACTAGCGGGCTCTGCCTTCTGGATCAGGGAAGAAAGTCACTTCTGTCACGTGGGAAAGGGGCAAACTGGCTAGAAAAGAGCCATTTTTTTTCTGGCTTCTACAGCTCCATTATGTGCAGTGGAGACACTAACTGCCCCCGTGTCAGAGAATTGCTGAGAACCAGACCCAGAGAGGGTTGCCAAACCCTCCACTGAATGCCAGAGGAAGCACTGTAAGTAAAAGTCATCTGTCTCAACTGAAAGGCTGAATGGTGACTCAAAATCTCTGCAGTTAACTTCATTTAATTTTCCTATCTGTGCAAAGCAACAAACTGATTAAAGGCAGGCGTTCTGCATGTTGTTTGCATAGAAATGCTACTTGAAATATCCACATAGAAAATCCTGGCCCAGCCTCGTACTGCAGTGTGGAGGAGAGCCCAGCAGTCTGTTTTTATTTTTCATTCTGTGTTGCATTTAAAATGTGCCCAGAAAAAGGGGAGGGAGCAGAGTTGGGGGGGGGGAGGGGGTTAAACAGTGGCTGCCACCTTAATTGCAGCGGAGCAATGAATGGCTGCAGGCTTTCTTGGACAGCTCCTCCGTGAATGTCACACACAAATCCGTCTGACACCTGGGGTCAGAAGTGTCCTTCCGTGCTTTTTTTGTTGAGTCATCCCTCCCATTTCTGTGCCAAACGGTCTGGCTAAATGGAATTGCATTTAAATGAGGTGAGTGTGCGATGGATCATCTGACTGCTGCTGTTCCCCTCCGAGTTTTGTGACAAATCACTCTAATGCAAACACTGTGTCTCACACCCTGAACTCACTGCTGCAATTAAATGCTGATCCTTTAAGCTTTATCTGGAAAAACAATATAGTGACAGCACTCCTGCGTGTTTGCACAGAAAAGGAGAGGTGTGCGTGCAGCAGGTGCTAACAGAGCTCTGTTAATTCGGTTTGCAGTCACATTGAAGATGTGAGCAGTGACATTGCCGTGTCCAGGACCTTCAGTGCAAGCTCTCCAGGAATTACAGCACTTACTGTGATGCCTTCACTGCTGTGTCAGCTGAGCTGTGCCACCACCCCAGTTTCCATTAGCTTATGGTGCAGGAGAGGGCAACGGAATGCAAATGACACGAGTCAAGGAAGGGTTCTGAGCAGTGCCTGAATTCCCCCTAAAACTGAGTTTTGTCTGAGTGATCAGCGAGATGCAATGACTGACACTGGAATGAGTCTGCAGGGCGCACAGCTCGGCGATTAGTCAGTTATCATTACCTCTTCCTCCAATTAACGTCAGCAAATCCGTGCTCCTGAGTCAACGAGGACCTCAGGAGGAACTAGACTTCCCCACAGGGCTGCCAGATGTCAGCAGCAGCTCCAATCCCCTCGCCTTGATGGTTCTGTGCCTTTGACACACATAATTAACCGTTAACACCGTCCTGTTTCCATCACTCCAGCCCTTCACCCGTGGTCCGTCAATAACCACGGTGAGCTTGGCTGTGACTGAGGAGTCTGTGCCCAGCTCTGCTGTCATGTGCTCCTGCACTTCCCCTCATTTCCCTGCTCATCCCAGCCAAGCAGGAGTCCAGCCTGAGGATCCCTTTTGGTACAGCCTCATCCTTCCATTTGGATCTTCCTCCCTGCTGTCTTTGCCGTTTCCCTGGAACGGGTTATGGCATCAGGCTGTGACATCTTACACTGCAGCTTTATGGTCACTCTGAACAACTGGGATATGAGTTAATTTTCCCCTTACAATCCAAGATACTGCATGGAATATTTTTACATATTTTTGGTGTCTGCAGGCTGAGGAAGGAGCTCACTTGTCACGTCACAGTGTCCTTCATTATGAAGGTGTCATTTTTTTTTTCCCCCTTCGGTTCACCTATCTGCAACTTGTCAGGAATAATTAAATGCTGTGGTTGCTTTGACCTCCCTTCAGTGGACATTTACACAACTCATAAATGCAAGAGTAGCTCCTCTGAGCTCTTCTTCCACCCAGGTAGAGTTGCTCAGGTTTGCTTAGCAATGCTTTGAGGGAAATGAGAAGCCTAGATGGATGTGTGTTTAGGAGGGATCCTGAGTTTGTTGTTTCCTAAAAAGCCATGTTGCTCAGATCAATCAAGTTTTGCTTATTAACATTAAGAATACATTTATCCCCAGGGTATTTTTACAGTCCCCTTTACTCCCAAATTGGCAGGGGCAGTGCTGCTGACCAAAATAAATGAAGTGTGTGAAGACAGACGGTTTAAAGGCATCGAGGAATGTGACTGTTTCAGACCTCTCACATCTCACTTGACTTTCACCTAATTTATTAATGGGTAGGTTTTTTTTCCCTGTGGGACAATAATACTTTTCTCTGTGACATTTTATAGAGGACTTTCTAAACCTCCTTTTGTCCCTTTGGGTAAAATCAGTTGAATTGGCTTCTTTTCTGGCGCCTCTCTATTTTCCCTAGAGAATCCAAGTCGGTTCTTAACCCTTTCTGTCCTCCAGGCCTTACAAACTGTAGGACAGAAACACTTAGATGTCTTACAAGTCTAGACACGACGTGGGCAGCTGTAGGTTCACTGGGGAGAGGCTTCTCACCATCTAAAAAATTGGATGTATAAGTGGAGAGAAGAATATTTGCTCATTTTAAGTATGGGCTAAAAGAGAAACTCTCGGAGGGATGCGCGGTGAGTTTGCAGCTGGGAATTGTTGGGTCTCCTGGGGCAGCAGTGATGTTGTCAAGATGTCTCCTCTAGCCCCAAGAATTTGCAAACATTTCCCAGCCTCCAGCCACCCTTGGGACACAGGTGAGTGTCACCACCAGTGATGGCAAACCGGGGAGCGGAGAGCAAGGCTCCCCTCCGGTGTGACACTCATCGCACCAGGCAGCGGCCGCGTCCCTCGCGTGGCCGCAGACAAAATGCTTTAATATTCACTTACTCTGCGGTGGCAAGAACAGCTGGGATGGTGCCTGTGCTCTTTGATTTATCCAGACAGGCTCTGAGGGTGTTTGCTGCACGTTTCCTCAGAAGTTTGTCACAGCCTGACACGCGCTGTTCCCGCGGCGCCTCGCGGAGCTCAGTCAATGTCCTTCCCTGGTTTTGGGAGGAAAACGTGCTGAGCCAGCCTTGGGATACCTTATCCTCAGACTGAAAGAGCCCTTGGAGCAGGAGGTCTGTCTAACTTTCCCTTTCTTTCTTCTCCCCCCCCCCTCCCCCCTCGCATCTTGATTGTATTTGCTGCCCATCCCGCTCCGTTTCAGGTGAATGACAGGTCTGTGCTTAGGAGGGATGCTGTGTTGGTGTTGAAAACGTTTTCCTTTGCAAAGGAAAAAGTCTTCATTCCATAGGTATTGATGGAGAGGAGTATTAATTCAAAACCTGCCCTAGATTAATGTAGAACAGCACAAATAACAACCAGGTACTGTGAATGATGAATGGGAGAAAGGATTTGAACTGTCACCGTGCTACCACATGGGGAGTATTTTCCAGGAGGCACCGTGTTTTCTGTGTCATTTCTGCATTTGCTTTACTTAACAATAACCATCCAATCTTAAAAAAAAAAAATCATCTTCTGCTAAGGGTACTACCAAGAAAGAAGGAGAATATTTGGAACTTGCTTTGAAACAGTTACTCTCGTGGGAACTCAAAGCATGGTTATTATCGTGCTACTCGGAAAGCTGCTTTTCTGTCCAGCTTCCCTGTGATCTCTTTAGCTCTATCTGATACCAGAGCTTTGAGATCTCCAGATTAGGAATTAAATTCCACCTCTGTGGCCCAGACCTGATGACCCGCTGGAGTCACAGCAAATAGGTTTTCCTTTACAGTGAGCGCTTCCAGCTGAATCTGTTGCTTTTCAGACGGAATTGGACTTTTTTTTGGAAGAAGAGATAATTAAAGCCATGTAATACAGGTGTAGGAATAATAAGTGGCTTGAAAATGAGCAGGGATTATTCAAATGGCAGGCCCTGATCTTGCAAGGGATTTAAGTGCTTGTTTTATTCTGCTGGCATGTGTAAGGACACAGGGCAGCTGGGAGGGCTCTGTCCTTGGCTGATGGGGGATTTATGGAGGCCATGGCGTGGCCAGAGGCTGTAAAGTTGGGACAGCTGGTTGGGATGCAGCACTTAGAGCATCAGACAGCAGTTTCTGCTGCTACACTGGGCAAAAACCACAGTGTTTCAGGAGTGGACACGTGTGGCTTGGGCAGCTGGCACAGGAACAGCAACCTGGGGAGGGAAGGAAAGGGATTTTCCCATTGCAATTTCCATTTTACTTTGCAAATGTGAGAGCTGAGAGCCGCTAGTCCCAGGCCTGTGCTGGGAGGTGGGGACTGAAGAGCCTGAAGGGAAACTGCCAGAAGTCATGATTTAAGTGTGATCACTCTGTCAGTCACCGAGAGGGGCACCGAGTTGTCTGGGTGTCCCTAATTGTGCTGCTCATGTTCTGGACGTGGTAGAATTGAACAGCACAGTCTTAACCCCTGTTTTGGGCTTTTCAGTGCTCTGTTACAATGGTGAAATCCAAAAATGGAAGGTGAGTGTAACTTATAAACAAGCTTTTTTTTTTTTTTTTTTTTTTTTTTTTTTTTTTTTTTTTTTTTTTTTTTTTTTTTTTTTTTTTTTTTTTTTTTTTTTTTTTTTTTTTTTCAGTGAGCTTCTAACAATTCACTTAATTAGCTGGATTCCCAGCAGCACAAAAACGTGACCGTGATCATCTCAACTTAATTAAAAGCATATCCATGCTCTGATTTCTGTGAATTGTGTGGAGACTTGTAGCAGCCTGATGGATTTTCATCCTGCTCACATGGTTTAGACCGTTGGTTTTTTTATGATGAGCTTTTATTCTCCTTGCAAGAGTTTCCAGTGTCATTTCTGCTGACAGATGCTGCTTAGGACGGATTTATTTTTATTCCCTTACAGTTTGAGTTGGATCAAACATCTTTTTCCATGTAGCTCAAGTTTCCACAGTGGAGTTGCTCCTAGTTTACTACTCCAAATAAGAAAATTGTAGTAATTTTTGGTGACTTTCTTTAGCAGCAGTTGAAATGGTTTTTTGGCATGTGTGCATATAATCTATTAATTTCCACTTCCTGTGAGTTGTAGGAATTGGTGCTTATAAATAGTATTAAAAAATTTAATGCAGATAAAAAGAGATAGAGAAAATCCAACGTTTGGTTTGGTTTTCTTTTTTTTTTTTTGAGAAAAATCCAGTATTTGGCTTTTTTTTTTTTTTTCCCCCTATCTGCAATCAGTGGGGTGTTAAAACTTGCAGGGTGTTCGTTTCTGGCATTGATAAGGATCTCTCACATTCTTATATAAAATGCTAAATTAACAGTAATCAACCCCCACGAATTACAGCCCCGCTCAGGCATAACTTGCCTTCCTCTGAATTCACAGATCTGAAGGTGTTTTTTTCCCTGGGATCTGAGAAAGCAAAATTCCTGACAGGACTAATGACTTGGGGCTCCTGCAGCATTTTAAAACCTTTCCTTCTTCCCCATGAGTGGCTGCCTAATGTGACTGGGATTCCAGTGGCTGTTTGCATCATTCCCTCCCTGCAGTCGGGATATTCAGCACCATTAGCCTGCCTGGCTGGTCGGCACAGCCGTGGCTCTCCGGTGGGGTTTTCCACCAGATTTTCAATCCACATAATTGAGATAGTTTGTTGCCTTAAGTAAGGCTTGGGTAAACGGTACCTGAGGTGGGATTTAAAAGCGTTTTCAGGTCCTTGTATTGTGCTTTGTGCTGTGATGTTGTGGCAAATGTGTAAGATGGGAAGGAGCAGAGATTTCTGAGCTGGTGGGAAGTGGTGTGTTCTCTCAGCTGAAACCCTTCAGAGCCAACAGTGCCCATCCAAAAGGGAAATCGACTCCGAGTCCTGGAAGAGGGAAGTGAAGAAAGTTCCTCAGAGTCACAGAATATGCTGAGTTGGAAAGGACCCACAAAGATCATTGAGTCCAACTCCTGGCCCTGCACAGACACCCCAACAATCCCACCCTGTCCCTCAGAGCGTTGTCCAAACGCTCCTGGAGCTCTGGCAGCCTCGGGGCCGTGCCCACTGTCCTGGGGAGCCTGTTCAGTGCCAATCACCCTCTGGGGGAAGAACCTTTCCCCATTATCCAAACTAACCCTCCCCTGACACAGCTTCAGTCGTTCCCTCGGGTCCTGTCACTGGTCACTAGAGAGAAGGGATCAGATCCTGCCCCTTCTGTAGCTGTAGCAGCTGGATTTGCATTCTCTGCTCTTCCATTGCAGCTCAGCTCCTGGCAGGAGGGGCAGCCCTGTCCCTCCTGTGCCTTCCCCTGGCTCTTGGCTCCAGTTTTTCTCTCTGTGTTGGCAGGACCCTTATGCGCTGTCTGTGAGGCAGCAAATCTGTACCCACTCCTGGGAAGCAACGATTTGGTTCTGACGCCATCTGGAAAACTGCTGTGGACAAAAAGCAATGAAACACCAGCAAAATCTGCTTCTGCCAAGCCTTGTCACAACCACTACCAAGATGGTCAATATAAGCAAGATTTGGCCTTAAATCTGGCCCTGGGAAGCGCAGGGTGGGGATGCTGCCTTTGCCTGGCTCACGTGCCGCCCTCAGCAGCGCTCTTGGAAGAGTGGAGTGTCCAGCCAGGATGTGCTGAGCCAGGGAAGCTCTGGGATGAAGCAGCAAAACGCTGCCTCGCCAGCTGATGGCCGGTCACGCATTCCAAGTGTCTGTCTCCACATTCCTGTAGCCACCCCTCCAGCCAGGCCTCGCCTCCGGGCCCGCTCGGCCTCCCATGCAAAGGCACAGCTTCCGCCTCGCGCCGTTGCTCCGGATAGTTTGGAAAAGCGGTGGTGGCCTGCAGCTGAGTGACACACGTGGCTGGAGAGGGGAATGGTGAGCTCTTCCCGCAGCTCCATGCAAATCCTCCTTTGATTGGGAACCCTGCGGAGCGGCTGATCTCTCAAAGGAGATGCGTTGGGACAAATTAACGAGTGGTTTTGCTCCGAGCGACGGGGCCTGGAGGTCAAACCAGACTCTTCATTGCCAGAGGTCTGAAGAAATGGCAGGAGGGTGTGTGCAAAGCCCTGGGGTGATGTCAGCCTTCCTGTTGTGCTGGGATAACTCCCTTTTGCCAGCTGCAACCAGCCACTGTGGATACCGCAGCCGGGCTTGGGATGCAGGTCCTGACCAGCATCGGCAGTGACCCGCAGCCACCGCTGCCTCAGCCATCCTTGTTCCCCCTAGAGCTGCCAAGAAAGGTGAATTTTCTCGTGTGCAGGAGTTTGTTTTTTCCCGTGAATGTTTGTGACCCTGGGAAGCTGAGGGTTAATGTCAGTGCCCCAGTGATGGAGCTGGATGGGTGCCCTCAGTGGTTTCTTGTGCTGTTTTGTTGTCCCCAAGTAACTGTGTGACGGAGCATCAGTTTCCATCCCTGTGGATGGATCTGACCACAGATCCGTGGTCGGCCACTGGGCTCAGGCAGGAGAAAGTAATCTGCCCCGTGAGCACTTTGGGAAGGATCCGTGTCAGAGGGAAGAAGTAGTCAGGGCTTTAAGAAGTCAGATCTGAAAAACTCTGGTTAATCTGCCCCTCTGCAGACTCCACAGGCTGGGGGGATGTTACTGAATGCGCCCCTGGTACATCTGTGCTGTGGGCAGGGCTGCTCCACGCTGCGGATCCAAACAGTTTTAAGGCATTGAAGGGAAATTGAGGGACAATCCCTGTTTCTGGTCGTGAGGGGGAGAATTTTGGGGTATGTTGTGCCTGCTTGCCCTGGGCCCGTGGGGTCCTCACGCCTGCCCACCCTGCCAGCTCTGGGAAAGGGGGTGGAAAGGGAACTGGCTGCGATTGGGGGGGTAATTAGGGAGGGTGGGGATCTGGATGGGTGATCCCTGTGCGTGGTGGGTCTGGGCAGTGGGATCCTTGCATGGGGTAGGTCTGGGAAGGATGGTCCCCACACATGGGTGGGGAGATCCCTGGGGGATCCCTTTGTGCAGGAGGTGGTTCCCACGCTTGGGCGGGGTTGGGGTGGATGTAGCCATAGGTGTGGGAAACCTGGGTGGAAGGATTGCTGCATGTGGGAGGTCTGGTAGGTGATCCCTGTCCATGGGTGGGGGGCCTGGGTGGGGATTCCCTGCACGTGGGAGGTCAAGGTAGGTGATCCCTGTCCATGGGTGGGGGTCTGGAGGAGGGGATCCCTGCATGGGGCAGGTCAGGGTGGGGTCTGGGTGAGGAAATCCCCGGGGATCCCCATGCAGGGGAGGTGTGGGTGGGTGATGCCTGTCCATGGGTCGGGGTCAGGGTGGGGAGATGCCTGGGGATTCCCACACGGGAGTTGTCTGGATGGGTGAACCTCAGGAATAGGTGAAGGATCCCTGCGTGGGGAGCTCTGGGGGGGGATGGAATCCCTGCATGGGGGAGGTCTGGGAGGGTGATCCCTGTCCATGGGTGAAGAGATCCCTGGGTGTCCCTGTGTACGAGATGTCTGGATGGGGTGATCCCTGTCCACGGGTGGAATCTGGGTGAGGAAATCCCCGGGGATCCCCGCGTGGGGGGAGGTCTGCGAGGATGATCCCTGCCCACGGGTGGGTAGGGGGGGAGATCCCCCTGGAATATCTGTGTGGGGGCGAACCTCAGGAACACGCGAGGGGACCCCCACGCGGGGCCCTCCGTGGGTCTCCGCCGCGGCGCACGGGCCGCGATGCCCCCCCCCACACATCGAGGGGACACCCCCTGGGGGCCGCCCCGCTCGGGTGTGCCGTGCCGTGCCGTGCCGTGCCGTGCCGTGCCGGGGGTCCCCGCGGGGGTTCCCCGTGCGGGGCGGTGCCGGTGCCTTTAACGCGGGGGGGCGGCCTCGGCCGCGGCGGACGTGCGGGGCCGCCTCCTCCCCTTCCTGCCGCCCGCGCCGCGCAGACACCCACACCGGCCGCTCCCGATTCCCCTGCCCGCTCCGTCCCCGCCGACACGGCCCGGCCCGGCCCGGCTCTGCCCTGCCCTGCCCGCCGCCGGCTCGGTGAGTCCCGCCCGGGGGGTGAAGGGGGCCCGCCCGGGGCCTCCGGCGAGGGGCGGCGGGCACAGGCCGCGGCGGGCCCGGGGCTGCGGCCCGGCCGGGAGGGTCCGGGGGGGGAGAACCGGGGCGCGGTCATGGGCCGGCGAGGAGCCGCTGCCGCCGGGCCGGGAGGCTCCGGAGGTCTCCGGATGGAAAGGGGGGGGTGTTGGCTCCGGCGCCTCCCGAGCGCATCCCCGCGGAGCCGAGCTGAGCGGTGGGGAGCGGGGGAAAGGCGCCGTATCCTCGGTGTGTTCGAGCGGTCCGCGGCGTGGGGTGTGCCCGCCGTGCCAAAATCTATCCCCCCCCCCACCTCCCTCCCAAAAATGTGGCTTCCAGACTTGCAGGCGTTCCCCGTGGCGAAGGTGGGAGCCCCCCCCGGGGAGGGTCGGCGAGAGGCGGGCGCTGCGGCGGCCGGGTTGGCCGTGCGGGCTGGGATGAGCGCTGCGCTCCATCGGAGCGGTCTGGGTGCCTGTGCTGGTTTTTAATGCTGCTTCCCATCGTCATGGGTGGTGGTGGTGGTGGTGGCGGCAAGGGGTGGTTTGTTTTGTTTTATTTTATTTTTTTTTCAAGGTTGCCCGTGCCCTTCGGTCTGGCCCCCGGTATGGGTTGAGTGCGGCTGTGTTAACCCTGGAGGTGTTGATTCCCCTCCCTCGCCCCTTCTTTACTCCTTTACTCACAGCTTACTCCCTTCCTCTGGTGAGCAGGTTATTTGAGAAGGGGAGAAAAGTTAAGGTGGCAAAGGTTAGTTTTTTGTACCCAGCTGATGTTAAGTATTTTAAGTAGGTGGTTATTAAGAATAATGTAGCGTCTTTTCTGCATTAGACAGTGGCATACACCCGTGTGCCTTAGGTTTGTCATTTTATAACCTTTTTTTCCACATCACCTCTTGCCCCCCCCTCCCCAAAGGCTCTGCTGTGTATTTTGAGGTCATTGTTCGGAAACCTCAAAGATCATTTCTTGCTTTGTAGAAGAGGAACAGAGCTCAATATCCTGCTGGGGCTCTTTTCTGTTTAAGACTATCTTCCCCACACACACACTTTTTTTACTCTTGCCTTTGCTGCCCCTGTCCAACAAGATGACTGGTATTTAGTAGACATAACTGAAAAGTTTTGTTTGACACCCCTTTACCTATGACAAGGCAAAAATCCCTCTCTGGGAAGTCCGAGCTGATTGCTGCAGAAGTTAAAAAGGGATCCAGTTTCCACGTTCCACCTCCCCTCAGATACCTTCCTCGCTGTTATCCCAGTGGATTGCTGTGGTCCTGCAGTTTGGCTCGGGCTGGAAGTGTTTCTCTGCCTCGTGGACCTCTTCCCTATAACTGCGCTGTAATTTCTGCCCGCGAACAGGCCATGCAACTCGCTTTACCACATATTTTTTCTCTTGCCTCATATGCTGATGCTGCTTTCTGCATAGTGTGATTAAAATAACTTTTGTGTGTAACTGCAGCGGCGAAAGGTTGGGGTTTGGAGAGAAACACTCATTCTCTGGTAGAGTTATTACCAAATACCTTTTTTTCCTCTCCCCCCTTCCCCTCCTTTTTTAGCCGGTCTCAAGAAGATGATTTCTACTCTCAGAAGTAGCAGCAGCAGGATATGAAGAACACAATTAGGTTGATCCTTTATCCCCTGCTGTCACAAAACCCCTGTTAGAGACCTGATGACTACTTTGTTTTTGAACCCCTTGAAGGAAAGGGAAAGACTTGCTCGAAGCCGCTGTAAAACTGTGGTGTTACTCGATTAACTGTGGAGCAGCTTTTGTTTGCATCATCCCCTCTTACTGTTGGAGATGAGGTGGTTGTGGCTCAAAAATGTCAAATCATTGCTTGATGTTGGCACTGTAACCCCAGGGCTAACAAAACTCCTTGGGAACAAATGGGAATTCCCTGTAAATTTCAGAGGCGATGGCCAGAACTGTACTTAATCTACACCCAAGACCCTTAAAGCACGAGGACATGGAGAGGCGGGGGGGAGAGGACATGTGTTTTATTTTAAGCATCAAACTTGGTTGCTCCTAATCCCTTCCCCTGCTGCTGCCAAGACACCCACCTCTCGCCATTGACTCTGAGAGGCTTCAGCTCCCAAGTTTAGTTCCCTGGTCATCCCCCAGTTACGTGCCGGGAGTAAATAGTGTGAATGCCCTCTGCGCTGTCCCGCAGGGATGGGGAGGAAGCAGGAGGCAGTGGCAGGAGGAGGTAATTCTTCATTCCCGCCCTCTGCTCTGGAAGTTGTGGCAGCACTGGAGAGCAGAAGGGAGCCCAAATCTAGTTTAGTTTTCCCCATTTATAGCACCCATCTGTGCTGTGGGTGCCTTTCATGACACAGCCACTTCTGAGGTGAAACTCTCTGGGTTTATTCTTTGCCCCCATCCCCCGGGAGAGCAGTCAGAGAGCCTCTAAGTCTTGATGAATTTCCATCCTCTCGGTGTTTATGGCCTGTTTGTGCAATTTGTTTTTGCTTCTAGGGTTTCCATTTGGTTTAAATGATTGTTTTCCCTCCCTGGTGTAATTAGAGGGAGCAATCAGATCCCCTCTTGACCCCTTGTTTTGACAGGTTAAACAAGTCAAAGTCTTTAAGTCTCCTCGTGTTGTTCTCTTATCGATATTCTCAGGATTTCCTTGTCAGTGACAACCTTTTGCCTTTGCCCATCAAAACCTTTTTGACATAAAGGGAATTTTATGCATCTGTGTTTTGGCTCTTAAGCTTCCTGCTCTGAGTTGGCAAAGCAGCAGGATTGGACTATTTTTAAATTAAAAAAAATGAATATTTCGGAGGGGGGGGCCGCTCACTGCACCAAGCTCTCAAACTTTTTGACATTCCTTGGGTGATTGTTTCAGGTTAACGAGACAGGGAGTTGCTGGACTAAATCTGTCCCAGGCAGATCATTTCTTGTTAATGACTGTGCATAAACTATGGAGATGATAGATTGGAGAGTTACCAGCCCATGACTCCTAGGAATCTGTTTCTCCTCTCATCGTTATACAAGATGTCCAAGCAAATTAAACACATGAAGGCTTTTTTTTAAAAAAAAAAAAAAAAAAAAAAAAGTATTTATTTATGTTTTTAGAAATGTAAAAGCTTCTTCCTGTTCGCATGCCTGAACTGCAGCTGGTCGCAGGAGAGGGGGCACTTGGGAGCTTTGAGAGCTTCCTATTTCTTGCCAGAGTGGAGCCTTTAAAGTCTTTTCTTACAGTGTGGACTTGTTGGCACTTTCTCCAGGCTGGTGCCTGTGGTCTGTAGTTTGGGAACACATCTGTGCCTGCTGGCGTGGGCACTGCCTGAGAGACTCAAATTCCTGATTTTTTTCTTTTTTTTTTTTTTTTTGCCCTCATTTGCAGCGATTTCAGAGCAGGAGCAGCAGCCCTTTCACTGGTAAGTGTATTGATCTGGACTCTGCTGCTGCTTCTTCCAGTTAAGGAATTGGTTTTTAGCTGGTGGAGGGGAGAAGCAGAATGGATCCAGGTGCTGCTCCGAGCAGGAAGGCAGTACCCAGCCATCTGCAATTCCTGTCATTCCTCTGCAGGGTTTTTTTTTCCCCCCCTCAATGTGAGAATTAAGTAGCACCTGGGCCGTGTTCCCTGGGTTTGAACTTGTCCTCCCCCTGGTCACTGCCATGCCTGGGTAGAGGACTGCTGCAGTCTAATTAGATTACATTAGAATGAATAAGTGAATCTCGATAAATGAGCTTACGGGGGCACTGTCGGGTCAGCTCAGTCCCTAAATATAGGTCCTGGGCAGAGGGCAGGCTTGGTGCAGCCTCTCTCCATACAGCAAAATTAAACTGGGATCTCCTGGGAGTGCATAAATTCTGCTGCATTGGCATCTTGTTGGCCTGGATGTTCCGATGTCTCGATATAAGAAATGCCCACTCATACATGAGGATTCTTTAATTGAAGCTTGGTGGGAAGTTGGAAGGGGAAGCCACAGCAGTGGAAACTGTAATAATCTGAGGTGCTAAAGAATGCAAATCTCATGATCCTTTTTAATGCTTCCAATTTAACTAAAGGTGTTGGTTGTTTGGTTTTTTTTTTAATTTAAAATCTCTCAGATACTGTAGAAAACCAGGAAAAAGAGAATCGGTGTGTGTAGGTCTGCACATGAAAACTCTGTAAAGCTGCTTCTCTGACTCAAACACAAATAAAGAACGTTGTCTCCTCACAATTATATCCTGCAAAGAAGTAGTTTAGGTGCTTCAAGCCTTGAGTTTTGCTGTGGAGTGGGAGGGAGAGGGGAGGGACAGGAGCTGTAAGGTTTGTGGGGTAACTTGAAGAGAAGAAGTAATTCCTTCCCCTTTTCTTTTTTAATTTTTCCAGTGCAAGCTCATCTTTGCTTGTACATCACTTAGGCTGCATTATAACTTGGAGAAAGTGCCTGTGAATTAGTCACGTGGACAAGCTACTCATTTTCTTGCACTAATAATCCCTATTATAAATAGCGTTGCTCTCTGCTGGCGTTAACAGCTGTGGTCGCTGTCAGGTATGCTGGGTTTTCAGTGGTGGCAGAGCACAGAAAGCAGCACTTCTTGCAGGTTTGGTTTTTTTTTTTTTTCCTCTTTCCCATTGGACACCCTCCCTCCTGACTTCCCTGTCTGGATCTGCCTTGCAGCCAGGCAATCCTGCAAATCGCTGCTCTGCTGCATCACTAACAGCTCCCCTGCTGCAGGAAACATCTTTAAGCCCTTTTATGCCGTAAAGTTGAGGAAATAAAGCAGAAACTCCTGGTTTCCTTCAAGTTGGAGTTGAATGGCTAATGGAGCATCAGGGAGGGCTCCTTCTGGGAAGAGGTGTGTTGATGTTACACAGCAAAACACGAGTTTTCTGGTTTGGGGATCGCACCTGTTAATTGAGCAGCTCAGACCTTCTCAGCCTGCCTGGTGTCGAGCTCGCCGAGCGTGTGTCGAATGACCCAGGGGAAAATAAAGCTGGAGTTCAGAATTACGTGGGTGCTGAAGGCTCTCAAAGCCTGGTATATTTATGCCCGTGGTTCATGGTCCTTCCAAAAACAATCCTGCGGAGGGGAAGTACCTCGGTCCAGCGTTATCAACTTTTGTTTAGCTGCCAGAGCAATCTGAACTCAAACCGAGTTATTTTGGGCTCCTTATTCTTTCGCTTCCAAATGCCACCCTGCAAGAGTTTCTCGTAGAAGAAATGCTGGCTTGACTCTGCTTTACACCCTCCCCTACGGGCTGAAAACGGTAAGCAGGGTATTTTATTTCAGGGTTGTGACAAATTTTAGTACATCTCATTCCTGTCTGTGGTGTGAAGAGGTGTCTTTTGTCTGCCTGCCACCGCAGGAAGGAAGTTGTTGAGTCTGGGAGATAAAAGCATTATCTCCTCCCGTGCAAGGGACAAGCTCCCTGCTCTGGGCTGGCACCACTCTGCTCCAGTGCTGCTTGTGGCAGGGTGGAGGGGAGAATTTTCATGGGAAAATGTGAGTGGACTCGTAATCTGTTTGCGAGTGTGTGGCTGTCAAGGAAGGTGATGACTAAGCTATTGCACAAGGTGCAGCTCTTCAGGGAGCTCGCTGGGATTGGACCGGATTGTGACTGACTGATAAGAGAGCCTGTAGTATCAGTCAGCTCCTAATTTTACTACTGCTGGTTTGATCTGACCACTGGCCACAACTACTTTTTTTTTGGTGTTTTTTTTTTTTTTCCTCATCCTGTTTGCTGTGAGGTTTTAAGTTGAGAAAGTCTGTACTTTTCAGAGAAGTACAAATTAAAAAGCCCAGTTTATTGGAGGAAGCGAATGGTTCCCACGCCTCGGGTGGGGAGTGCTGGGCAGCAGGAGTGTTAAAGCTGGTGACTTGAATTTGGCTCACAGGGATCTTTCTCCATCAGACCCTGTGCCACTGCCAGGCTCTTGCATGGGACTTACCTTCCTGTTGTACAGAAGGGAAAGCCGAGCACCTGCAGGTGAAGATGCCAAGAGGTCCCCAGCAGATCTGCTGCCCCTCTCTTGGTCCCATCTGTGACCTGGCAGTCGTCTGGGGGGTGAGCTACCTGAGCAGATAGTGATAGGATAAGGGAGAATGGGTTTAAACTGAAAGAGGAGAGATTTAGATTAGATCTTTGAAGGAAATTTTTTGCTGTGAGGGCAGTGAGGCCCTGGCACAGGTTGCCCAGAGAAGCTGTGGCTGCCCCTGGATCCCTGGAAGTGCCCAAGGCCAGGTTGGACGGGGCTTGGAGCAACCTGGGCCAGTGGAAGGTGTCCCTGCCCATGGCAGAGGGGTGGAACTAGATGAGCTCCAAGGTCCCTTCCAACCCAAACCATTCCGTGATATAAAACTGCTTTCCTGAGCAAACCCAAACGTTTCCCAAGTGCATCTTCCTTTCAGGGTCTCTGCTGCAGTGTGGGTTGGAGGCCAAGCCTGGCCCCAGAACGTGATATTGCTTCCTGCCTCCCAAACTGGTTTGAAAGGCTGCTCTGATGTTTCACACTGCTTTGTCCCCTCAGTCACTGCTTATGTTCCATGGGGACATCCCAGCTTGGCTTTCATGTGGGCATTGCCTTTTCCTCAATGCCATGCTGTGCATGGACCTGAAACAGGTCCATGAAACCAGTGGCAGCATCTCCTCTGCCCGTCTCTGCTTCAGCTCCAGGTGTACCCCAGAGCATCACCATGGCTACAGCAGCTCATACCTGATGGCTATTTCTCAGGGCATTTTCAGATCTGGGAAGGGCTCAGAGTTTAGGGAAGGAACCTTTCCCTCTGGGGTAGGAGGGAACTCCTCTGCCTCCTTTCACTTCATGGAATCAAAGGATATTCTGAGTTGGAAGGGACCCACAGGGATCATAAAGTCCAGCCCTTAAGCCCGTGTGGGCATCAACTCCACAGTGTTGGTGTTATTTAGTACCATGCTCTGACCAACTGAGCTATCTCAGGGTCTGTTTTTCGGGGAGATTTGGTGCATCCTCGTCTTGGACCGGGCAGTGTCTGTGGTTCTTCAGGGTGTGGTGGTGGGACCTGGCAGAAAATGGAGTTTATGGGTGAACCCTTTATTTATCCTGTGTCACACCTGCTGACCTTTGCCTTGTTAAATACCTGCTGGCAGCACGTGTGGCTCTGGCTGTGATGGACTGATAAAGGGCTGTGCTGCTTTCCCCCTGCATGCTTCTGGTTTTGTGTTTAAGGCAGTGGTGGTGGAGGCCCATCAAGCTTCCCTTCTCCAAGTTTAAGAAGGACTGTGTGTGCTGAGGAGGTTCCTCCCGAGTGTGTCCCAGCATGGACAGTGAGCAGCATTGTTCAGAAGAGAGGCAGAGGTGGCACCTCAAGGCCTGGGAAACCACCAAGCTGCGGGGAGGATTTACGGAGGTTGTGTTAAAGGGTTTTATTGGGTTCCCTGGGCTTTCCCACGGCAGCTCAGTGGGAATACTGACAGTTCTCCCTTGTTACCTTCAGCTAAGGTCACTTCCATATCTACAGCCTGTGCTACACTTACCCCCAGGATTGGGTTGCGTGCTAAATTTAGTGAACCCTTTTCACAGCTTAGTGTGTGTGTATGTAAAACCAGATTTTTTTCTTAAGCGGCTTTCAAGGGGTTCAGAGCCTGGTTCAAGGTGTACAACAAAGCCAGGGCTTTCTCTGCCCTGGTGGCAGTGCAGCAGGCCAGGTGTGGGAGGAACAGGTACACTCCTCCTCCTCCCTGCTGCGCTTCAGCACACGGATCCTGCGAGGTGTGGAGCGCCGTGGGTGGGAGGGAGGGAGGGAGGG
>NW_020957288.1:35829-38978 GCF_003031625.1 Empidonax traillii | reverse complement strand
CCCCCCCCGGCTCCCCCCTCCTGTCAGGGATTGCAGAGCCAGAAGGTCCCCCCTGAGCCTCCTTTTCTCCAGGCTGAGCCCCCCCAGCTCCCTCAGCTGCTCCTGCTGCTCCAGCCCCTTCCCAGCTCCCTTCCCTTCCCTGCACACGCTCCAGACCCTCAGTATCCTGTACCTGGAGTCCCCAGAACTGCCCCCAGCACTGGAGGTGCCTCAGCAGTGCCAGCACAGGGACAGGCACTGCCCTGGGTCACACCTGGTGACACAAACCACGATGCTCCTTGTCACAGTAAATTCCTGGACTGCCCCCTCTATCTCCCCAAGAGATACACACCCTCCCCCCTCACACTCAGCACAGCTGGGGTGATTCCCACCCTCTCCACTTGGTCTGTGTCACTCCAGCAGTGTCCCATCAGACCCACACCACGAGTGTGCAGCTTACTGTCCAACTTTCATCCTCAACACCTCCCCTCCCCACAGCAGGGCACCAGGCTCCTTCCATGACAGATTACACCTCCTCAATCATCCTGGTGCCTGCAGCTGGCTGGTTCTGCTTGAACCCCAACCCTCAGCACTGCCCTGGTGACCCGCAGCCCATTTTCAGGCCACATTTGTCACTCTTCAGTCACAGACCACACGAGCAGCCCTTCCCTGCTCCGTGCCATTTACAGCTTTAACCTGCACAGTCACTGCCCCTCCAGTGGTGACTGAGACCCCCCAGCCCCAGTGCCCCTCTCAGCACACCCAGACCCCTTAACGGGGCTGTAACTCGTGCTCTGAGCATTTTTATTGAACCACATTTTTATCCATCACAGGTTGGCACTTTCTGGGGCTCTGGGTTCTTTCAGTCTCACCTACTTGAGCAGTTTATTGGCACAGAAATCAAATCTCACTGGATCCACGACTGCAGCCAGAAACAGCCCTGACACCTTATCCTAGAAAGAGCCAGCAGCCCTTGCCAAGGAAGCACCTGTGGCCAAGCAGCACCGGCTGCTCCTCACTCCCTGCACCCTGGCAGGCGTTCCCAACCCTTCCCTCCCTGCTGCAGGACCTCAGGGTGACTGCTCTTCCCCTTCCCCTGTGCCCCACACCCTCACCCACACCGACTGCTCGCTCCCCTCCAGGACTACCAGACCCTTTCCGTGGTCAGAGACGCCTCCCGAAGCCTTCCAGGTTTTTTCTAGTCCATACTGCGAGCACAGGGACGGAAACACCTCCCTGCAACGACAGCTTGCAAAGCTGCTCTCCCTTTTTGGGGCCTGTCACCACCACCAGCTGCTCACCCAGGGCCCAAGGATGCTGAACACTCTGGTTTTGGTGATGCCAGCCTAAGTTTCCCTCTCTGTTCCTCCC
Organism: Empidonax traillii; assembly: GCF_003031625.1. Lineage (NCBI taxonomy): Eukaryota > Metazoa > Chordata > Aves > Passeriformes > Tyrannidae > Empidonax > Empidonax traillii. The sequence goes on along the minus strand of NW_020957288.1, from coordinate 37,628 downwards.
TGAAGTGTTCCTGCTCGCATCCAAGATGCCCAGAAATGGGAGGAACAGGAAATTGAGGGTGGTTGTCATGGAGGACGTTCCCAGAACAATCTCTGTATCCCTCGAGGTCCTCTGAGAGGCAGGTTTGAATTTTATCTCAATCCTCCCTCCTGGCCTTGCTGCTCCTCCAAGGAGGAAGGGAATCACCATGGGTGTGAACAACCCCGAGGCAGGAGGGTTGAGTAACCTCAACCAGCACTGGGATGGTTCTGCCCAACTCCAGCTCTGCCTTTTTGGGACAAGGTCCCCCTGGGAAGACCTTGGGGCAGCCTGTGCCCCCCACAACACTCCTGGAGCAGCCACTCAGCACCACTCACACCCACCAGGGCCAGGGCCAGACCTCAGCCATAACCTCCAGCATGGATTTCCCTGCGCTGTTCCCTCAGAAATAACCCCCAAACCTTCAGCCAGGACAGTTCTCATGGTTAAAAACTCTGCACTCCCAGATCTTTGGGGCTTGGGAAGCGGCCTGGGAAGGCAGGAGGGACAGACACAGCACCTGTATAAGGTGATGCATCCCCAAGGGACTGGCTTTGCACTGGCTCTGGGTCACAGCAGGAACACCAGGAAAGGCTGAACACACCAACTTCCAGGGCTCCCAGCCCCAAAAGGGAGCGTTTGGCATCTCCAGAATCACACCCAGAACTAAATATTATCCTTTCTAATAATCCCCATTAGGAAGCCAGGCTCAGGAAATCGCTCTGCTCTTTCTTCCCCACAGAGAAACGATCCCCAAACCCCTCTGTGAGGCAGCAAGTCCCAAAGCCTGACTCGGACATTGTCTCTGGGAAACAAACCCACTATTATCCCTTCCTCACAATGCTCCACACGAGATTAATTCAGATTTTCCCAAGGAACTGCACTGCCCTCCCCACCGTGCCCTCACTCCAGCTGAAATCACTCTTTTCCTGGAGGGAGAAGTTCATTCTTTCCCAAGGGAGCCCAGTTATGCCAAAAGGCCACAACTGTTGTGAGTCCCTGGGGCTGTGTCCTCACCTGAAGACAGGAACTGAAGGATTCCCTCCAGGCCAAGCATCCTTCACTCCCTGTTCCTCCCTGGTCTGGGTAGCTGTGATGTGAGCAGGAACACTCCCAGAGGCTGCAGCACCACAGAACAGCTCAGGGCTCCTTAAGCCTCTCTTTCTCCCCCTTCAACGCACTGTACAAGGGGGAGACTCAAAGGAATTCTAACCCCAGGTATTAGAGCCAAGGAATGCCTGGAAAGCTCAGTCTGCACCTCCTTTCGGTCCCTGGTGCCAAGCACCATCAGTCCCTCCCTGCTCCCAGGGCAGGGAACTGTGCCCCCATCTCCAGCCACAGCTCGCTGGGGTTACAGCTCTTGGAAAAGGGAAGGAAGGTGCTGGCCTGGAAAGGATTCCCAGTCACAGGATCCCCTGGAATTGCTGTGCTGCTGCTCCTGCCCATCCCCTCCTCATGCACAACATTCCACTATAGGCAGGTAAAGCTATTTTTGTTCCTCCAGCTGTACCTGTTCTATTTTCTGAACTCTGTGCTCATCGGAGAGAAAAAAACCCATGACTTTTTGGTGCACAGTGATCCAAACTCCGACACCAGACAGGCCCAGCAACCCCCTGCCTGAAAATAGCACCGAGTAACTCAGCAAGAGCCCGACAGGTTCAATCATCACCACGATCCTGACCCTCAAAATACTATTTTAGTGCTCCTGAGACAATCTCTGATTGTTCTTTGCTCCTTTTGGGATGTGATATTTGACTCACAGCTGGAGAAACAAACAGCCC
>NW_020957288.1:32209-33053 GCF_003031625.1 Empidonax traillii | reverse complement strand
TGCCATGGGGTGGGATGCTGAGAGACACAACCCCTGCTCCTTCACCTCCAGGGCTGAGCACCCCCACAAACAGCCATCGGGCTCCAACACTTCCCAACAGTCCCTGCTGCTGGCAGCCCTTCCTAACACATCATCCCCCCTCCCAGGACCCACATCCCTGTCTCACCAGCTCAGCCACGCTGGGCCTTTCCCCCAGGCCGAGGGAACAAAGGTGATCCTGATCCCGCTGGATTCCCCGGCATTGCCCAATGGCTCACACAGCCCTGAGCACGCAGCTGGGGGCTGACCCTGGGCAAGGCCACCCTGTCCTGGCACTGATGGAACCGTTCCTGATATCCACTCCCTGGCTGCTCTCCTGCAGTGTCAGCTCCGGAGCGAGGTCACAGCTGGGTCCTGGCCGTGCCCGTGGCCTTGGCTCAGCAGAGCTGCCTCTCCATGTCCTGATGGCCAAGGCCACCCCTGGGCACGGGCAGAGACGCTGGGAATGCTGGGCTCAGTCCTCAGCAGCACCACCCCCCTCTCCAGCAGGAATCTCCCTGCTCATCCCAAAGGGATCCTGGGGAACACGGGGGTCAGGCTGAGGCTCCCCAGCCCCGGATTGCTGGATGCTGACACTGGGTGAGCACAGAACGAAGCAAAGGCCAGTGGTGATGTCACACGGTGATGTCACACAGCCACCCTGCCGGTTTCACAGGAGGGAGGCAGAGCCTTTGAGCCAGGAGGTTTTGGGATCTCTCCAAGGGTAATCACACGGATATCACTCCAATTATGCGCCATTCTATGCTCATTACAGGTGTATTTTAAGCAGCTCCTTTCCCCAAGAACCACAGGTTGTCTCATCCTG
>NW_020957288.1:17607-24895 GCF_003031625.1 Empidonax traillii | reverse complement strand
GGGACTGGCAGAACATGGTACCCTGGGGAAGCAGCACTGCAGCTGTGTGTAACATCCACCGTATCACTGCACAGGGGCACAAGGACCAGACCCACAAACCAGTGCTGCAAAGGCTGTAAAATCCACCCTGGCTCCAGGACCTTCCTCCCAGGCCTGGGACCATCTAATTCCCAGTGGAAACAAGAGCATCACTCTGTTCTGAAGCTCTTCCAAGTGCAATCTTTCCTAAAGGCATAATCATAGAATTACTGTGATTGGAAAAGCCCTCGGACACCATCAAATCCAACTGGTCCAACCATCTCCCAGCACTGCCAGGGCCACCACTGACCATGTCCCCAAGTGCCACATCCACAGGGCTTTGAAACCTCTCCAGGGATGGGGACTCCACCCCTGCCCTGGGCAGCTGTGCCAGGGCTGGACAGCTGTTTCAGGGAAGAAATTTCCCCAATATTCCAACCTAACCCCCCCTGGCACAGCCTGAGGCCGTTCCCTCTCCTCCTGTCCCTGTTCCCTGGGAGCAGAGCCCGACCCCCCCCGGCTCCCCCCTCCTGGCAGGGATTGCAGAGGCAGAAGGTCCCCCCTGAGCCTCCTTTTCTCCAGGCTGAGCCCCCCCAGCTCCCTCAGCCGCTCCTGCTGCTCCAGCCCCTTCCCAGCTCCCTTCCTTTCCCTGCACACGCTCCAGCCCCTCCGTGTCCTGTTGTGACGGGCCCAGAACTGCCCCCAGGATGGGAGGTGCCACCTCAGCAGTGCCAGCACAGGGACAGGCACTGCCCTGGGCTTGTGCCCACACCGGGGCTGGTACAAACCAGGTGCCATCGGCTGTCTTGGCCACTGGGGCACAGCTGGGCTCGTGTCCAGCCCCTTTGGATAAAATAACACAAAGCAGGGGCTGCTCACAGGTCAGAATCTTCCCAGCACTTCCCAGAGGAACTACAGCCTGATCTCTGCAACTGTCCTGGCCAACACGGAAAGCCCAGCAGTTTGTCTGGAGCTCATTCCCAAGGAAGAGGAGATGGGAGGGAAGGAGCTGGGAGCTGGCTGGAGGGTGCAGTTCACCTCCCAGCTGCAGGACACTGAAATCGGGGTGTGCTGCAGCCAGGGACTGACACCCCAGCTGGTCTCCTGCACAGACCCACAGCAGCACATCCTCAGGCAAACCCCTGAGTGAAACTACTCTGCCAAGAAGCCCCTTTTCTGAGCCTGGCGTGCTCATCTGGGCAAAGGAGGGTTAAAGCAAAGACAAGAGGTGATGGAAACCCGCATACAAATAACTGATGTTATGATCCCCTACTCCCAGAGCCTGGGAGGAATTCACACCAACCAAGCAAGCAGGGGCACCTGTGAAGTTCCAGTGCAAGAGTGACTCAGAGCTGACATAAGCTCGGCACTTCTTTGAGCCCCCGGGCAAACTGTGCTGTTCTCATCCCCTCCTCCCTGGCAGCCACCTTTCTGCAGGAGTATCAGACAGCAGATCACCCTGATTTGCATTGCATGTGCACTCCAGCTAATCCCCATGCTCTGTCCCTGCTCAGCCTCTGCCACAGGGAAATGACAGCAGCTCCTGTTAACTCCAACTGGGAAATCTCACCATGTTTGGAACACAGACACCATCCTGCCTCAGGAGCAGGCGAGGAGCCCGCATTTAACAGCTGGATCTCCTCCCCACACCGGCTGCTGTGCCCCATTTCCTGCCCTATTTAGCAAGTGCCTCCCAGGATTTCCTCCTCTCTGCACCACAAAGGCCGGGACAGCTCCGTGCTGGGAGCTGGTTTGCTCAGTGGGGATCTGCTCCATGGGAACTCCCATGTCCAGTACCCCCCTGGGAGTTACAGCTCCACAGGGAACCGCTGCATCTGCCCAGCCTGTTTCGTGCACCTCAGACCACTGGTTTCCTTTTAAAAGGTGAAAACTGAGCAGTAAATGAAATGCAGTTTTTTAGCAGCACAGAAACTCAGCCCCCGTTTACAGCAGGGAATACAGGAGGTGCAACACCTGGCTCCTCAGCACCTGGAAGGCTTCACGGATTCCCAGCAGAGCCAGAGGAGGGAGGACCAACACAAGCCCTCATCCCTCCAGCCCTGGAAGGTCACCAGGGCTTCCCACCTGGAGCATTTCACCTCTGAGCATTGTACAAAGAGCTGAGAGCAGCAGTTTGGAGCTCAGACAATCTGCTGACACAGGGAATTATCCTGCCTACCTTGGCTCTCCATTTCCTCATGTCAGGGTACACATAATCCTTGCCCGACTCACCGTGGGAAGGAAATCCCTAAGAACATGGGAACTGTGGCTCCTCATCCAGCCCAAATTTGTGGCTTGGCCCACAGGTGTCCTTGTGAGCAGCTGACCAGCCCTTCATCCCAGCACAGCCACGGGCAGGGAAGGAAGTCCCCTCGGGAGCTGCCGTGCGGTGCAGCCAGCGTGTCCTGCAGGTGTGCAGGGCCCTGGGGACACCCCCAGCACGGCACTCTCCTCCCCAGAGGATTAAGGAAGCTCCATGTACCAGTGTGGGCCTGTCTGGGGAATGCTGATCACCAGGAAACATTCCTAAGCACAGAGCAAGCAGCCCTCCAGCTCCCACCCGTGGGGCACCCCACAGCCGGGGGTTTGCCCCAGAATGCTCTCCCACAGGAGCACCAATCCTGACTGTCCCCACCAGGACCTGGAAACATCACACACAATTCCCGCTCCCCACGCCCGTTCCTTCCCACCCAGCAGGAACTCTCTGGAGCTGCAGTGATGAACCCACGCCCACAGACTCACCAGCTTCTGTGCCACGATGCTGTAGTGACTGAAGGACTGGAGCAGGGCCACGAAGCAAACCTTGCAGCCAGCTGGGGAGGACAAACACGTTAGCAGTTCCACTGGCAGTGCTGTCAGCAGAGCCCACAAACCACAGCGGCCAGGCTGCAGGTCTGCCTGGAAGGACCCTGACAGCTCCAGGCACGCCCCTCCTTGCTTTCCATTTTCACCTTTCTAGAGGATTTCTACATTAGGGGAAATGTTAATTCAAAAACAGGGGTAAGGAACAAGAAAAAGATGGCATCACAAAAGTGTAAGGCCCCTGTTCTGCCCCCTGCCCTGGTGCCCTGGGACCTCCTGGCACTGTTTGCTGCAGTTACTGTAAGGAGGCCATTGGCCGACCATGACACCAACTCCTGGAACCACTGATGTGCCAAAAACCCCATTTTGGCTCTCGTAAGGTGAGTGACCTTGACTGGAAAAGCACACAGAACCAGCAATTTTTAAACACACCTCACTCACTAAAATAGGATTCTGGAAAGCCATGTGACAATCTGGCCTTACAGGTATGAACACAGTCAGTGCTTGCCAGGACACGGATTTCCAGTGCAACAAGGCAGTGGCCCCAGCTGAGCCTCCACAGGGAGGCCCCAAAGGTTTTGGCACAGGGAGTAAGTGCACCCAGGTGCTGGGGTGGAAGGGAGCAGGTGACAGCAAGGATACCTGTCCTGAGACAGTAACATCCCCCAGGGCTGCCCACCCACAGGGGATGGAAAGCTTTTCCCAGGCAGATGGGCAGCTCCAGGCAGTAACTCCCAGGACAGGGCTGCAGGTCAGTATATCAGCAGAGCCAGGAGGGGATGTGGGCAGACCCCAAGGCAGTGCCTGGCAGGTCCCTATGAACCATTCACACCATTACCAACCTGCTCTCCATGGGATTTCCTGCAGTTTCCCTCTTTCCATCAAGTAAAAGAATATTTCCAAGGAGGGCAAAGCCCCTGCTGAGGCAGTGGCAGTTCTGGGGGCAGGATGCTCTCAGACCACCCCCTGCCCAGCACTCTGAGCTCCCTTTCAAGCCTGACAGCACCAGATTTGCTGGGCTGGTGGCTGTGGCAGCAGAAAGCTGGAGGAGTTGAGTCCAGTCTCTGCTGCACGGGGACCAGGAGGTTACTCACTGGGGAAACTGTTCCCAGAAAAGCAATTAGGCAAATTGCCAGGCCCTTTGTTTGCTTCTTTACTCACTATGAGCTTATGTGCTGTTAGTTGATGTTGATATGTGTAATTACATTATAAAACACCGAGGCAGTGAGGAATTGCAGCAAACACCTCCCTGCCAGAGCCCATGTGATTTACCAGGATCCCCACGACGGCTGACGAAACAAGGCACAGACATTATGGGATGTACCCAAGGATACAGAGCGAGTCCCGACAATGAGTCAGGACTGGGATCCCCCGATTCCGACCCCAAAGCTTTGGGTTAATCCAAGGGTGCCTGACGCTCTGCACAAGCAGCCCCTCTGACAGAGCAAACTGAAGGAAGCTCTGGGGTTCCCTGCTGCTCACCCACCTCGCAGGTAGAAGGACAGGAAATGGTGCACCAGGAAGCTGCCGTCTGTCCGGGTGTCCCGCAGCAGCGTGAACTTACCCTGCAAGAGAAGCAGCAAAACAACTGAGCAGAGGAAGGTGAGGGCACAGCCTGCTCTTGGCAGACAAGGTGCCTGCTCAGACTACAGGCAGTTCTGCAGGGATCAGTCAGAGGAAGGCGTGGACAAGCTGAGCTCCAGCTGCCTGTTTACAAAGGGATGCCAGCGCTTCCTCTGGGCACAGCCCCTGGGGAGGCATCTGAATCACAGAACTGGTAAGGTTGGAGAGCCCTCTGAGATCATCAAGCCCAACTGTCAACACAGCACTGCCAAGGCCACTGCTAACCCATGTCCCCATGTGCCCCATGTGGAATTCAGTGCCTTCTGAAAGAGCCACCCACCAGCTAAAAACCCTTGCTGAGGGCCCTGCTGGACCCCCAGCCCCTGTGCCCACCAAGGGCCACCCCCCTCCAGGAAGCCCCTGGCTGCTGCAGAGGACACCGAGGTGCAGCACTGCTGGCACATGTGCTGGCACATCTGGAGCTTTTGGTGCTGGACACCATCACTGGGGGGGTTCTGAGCAAGTTCCACCTCCCAGCTTTGTCCCCCTCTCCTTACACTCACAGTTATCTTTTTTCTGCAAGGGGCAGGGGGACAACAGCCACCCACTCCACTCCCAGTCCATTCTCCCACTGCCACAGCCAGGCTCATTGGTGTGTTTAAAATGTCAGCCCTGCTAAAGCTGCTGCTCCTTCTGTCCCCAGACAGACCTCCCTGGCCCCTTTTCCAGGTTTCCCTCCGACATGCCACACCCAGGGCAGAAAGCCTTATCACCAAAGCTGGGTAGTGCAGCAGAGCTCTGGGCACAAGGAATAAACCTTGTTTTGATCAGGCAGGAAATAAATTCCGTTCGTCAGTGAGCGCTCATTATCAGCCCCAGCCTCATCAAGGTGTTTGTTTCCATTAAAATCTTAGCCAGGATGTTTCTTTAATCAACACAAATCATAGAAGGATTGCTTGGAATCACAAAGAACTTACTGAAGTGGTTTTTTTTTTAACCCCCAAGAACAAGTCTTTTGCAGCAACAAGCCATCTCTGCACAGGCAATTCCCAAGTGATCCATCAGAGTGAAATCCCTGGTGTCCAAAGCCTAAAGAGGAGCAACTGGAACAGCAAATATTGAACAGGGCTGCAGGGAATGCGAAGCACAGGCCAGGACAGAGAAGCTGCTCTGCCTCAGTCACAGACAGAGCTCTTCCTCCCCAAAAAAGGGTTATGCCTTGGTGGCCACTGCAGTGACAGGGACACTGCTGCAGCGAGCACAGCTCGGAGATGTGTCCTCCATGGATGAGCCTGGAGGAGTCTCCGGGCTCAAAGTGCTCAAGCCCAGCTCCCTCTTCCCCAAAACAGTCCCTGCAAGAGCAGCTGAGCGTCCCCCATCCCCTCCCTCCTCAGCTGGCTCCTGAACAGAGCAGGCTGTGCCCAGCAGGGCGGGATGCTGTCACTGAGCACACAGCACTTCACTGTTCCAAACCTTCCAGCAATCCCCCTTCAATCCTGCCAGCCCTCACTCCACTGTCACACTGCGGCTGCTCAGACAGCACTCACAGAACCATCGGATCTCAGAGTCGCTGGCAGTGGAAAAGGCCTCTGCACCCACCAAGTCCCTCTCAAGGTTCCCTTTCCAAACCCCTTATACTCTGGACCAATCTGCTATCCCAGTTATTCGCTCCCCCTTCTCAAGCCCAGAAGGGGCTGCTGCTGGGGATTAAGTCCTTCCAAAGGCAAATCCTCCCTGTAGCACCTTCTCCCTGTGCCCCAGCCCATTCCCTCCACACCCTGCCCTCACGTTCTCTTCCTGCAGGCTATGAGGGAGAAGCTGCAGCTGCTTGTCAGGAGCTGCCAAAATCCCTGGCAGAGTATCCCAGCTGCCACGGCAGATACACCCAGTCTGGGGACAGCCCTGCCCACCCAGCAGCACTGTCAGCACCTGGAGAATGGCACTCTGGACAGCCTGACAGCTGTGCCGCTCCACAGCCAGGCACCTGCACAAAGAGGGAGCACGCTGGGGGAAGGCCGTGTCCATGGCTGCTGGGAGGGGAAGAGCCAACTCAATCCGAGGGAATTCCTCACAGAGAGGAGCCTTTGGATCAGCTCCCCTGTCCTGCTTTGGCAGGCAAGCCCAAACCCAGGATCTTGAGGCCAAATCTTTTGGTTTTGCTCTGTGGAATTTCTGTTCACACCAAGGTGAGCTCCCTGCTCCCCAAACCAGGCTTGTGGATGGCAGCATTCCTGCTCATTCCACTGCTCCACCACCAAACACACCTCAGAGCGCAGGCTCTGCTCTGACAACACCAACTCCACCGAGGGCTCCTCACTTAAGAGTTTCACGTGCATTACAAACTCCACGTGGAAACACAGGGATCTGGGCATTTGCACAGCCTCAGACTATCCTTTACTACCACCAAGCCTCAGCCAACACCTCCACCAGGTTTGCTTTGAGCCTCAAGGGCTCTCTCCCAAATTTTCCCCAGTGTTCCTTCCCCACCAGACCAGCCCTGCCCCACTCTGGGCAGCCTGACAAGGACTGACCTCGCTGGTACTTTCCAGCCCAGGGAGAAACTGGAGACCAGGGGGGACAGTCAGCCTTACAAAATCAATTATCACCCCAAACCTGTTCTTGTTATCTCAGCTCGTATCTGTCAGTAAAAACATGGAGTAACACACAGCACAGGGATAATTTGTTAATAATTACTGATAACACTGAGCTGTGGGGCCATCACACACCAGGGAAGGGATGGGGCATCCAGAGGGACCTGGACAGGCTGGACAGGTGGGGCTGTGCCAACCTCAGGGGGTCCAACGAGGCCAAGGGCAAGGTCCTGCACACGGGTTGGGACAACTCCTGCTGTCAGCACAGGCTGGGGATGAAGGGAGCGATGGATGGATGGAGAACAGCCCTGATG